>NC_042620.1:366796727-366995646 GCF_901001135.1 Rhinatrema bivittatum | reverse complement strand
CGGCAGCGGTCCGGAACGGGCTCCTGCTCCTGAATCTTGTTGTCTTCAGCCGGCGCCATTTTCCAAAATGGCGCCGAAAAATGGCGGCGGCCATAGACGAACACGATTGGACGGCAGGAGGTCCTTCCGGACCCCCGCTGGACTTTTGGCAAGTCTCGTGGGGGTCAGGAGGCCCCCCACAAGCTGGCCAAAAGTTCCTGGAGGTCCAGCGGGGGTCAGGGAGCGATTTCCCGCCGCGAATCGTTTTCGTACGGAAAATGGCGCCGGCAGGAGATCGACTGCAGGAGGTCGTTCAGCGAGGGTTCCGGCGCCTCGCTGAACAACCTCCTGCAGTCGATCTCCTGCCGGCGCCATTTTCCGTACGAAAACGATTCGCGGCGGGAAATCGCTCCCTGACCCCCGCTGGACCTCCAGGAACTTTTGGCCAGCTTGTGGGGGGCCTCCTGACCCCCACGAGACTTGCCAAAAGTCCAGCGGGGGTCCGGAAGGACCTCCTGCCGTCCAATCGTGTTCGTCTATGGCCGCCGCCATTTTTCGGCGCCATTTTGGAAAATGGCGCCGGCTGAAGACAACAAGATTCAGGAGCAGGAGCCCGTTCCGGACCGCTGCCGTTCCGGACCGCCGCTGGACCCGCAGGTTATTTAACTCATTTGGGGGGGGTTCGGGAGGGTGGGGGATTTAATTTAAAGGGTCGGGGGTGGGTTTTAGGGGGTTTTAGTGTGCCGGCTCACGATTCTAACGATTTATAACGATAAATCGTTAGAATCTCTATTGTATTGTGTTCCATAACGGTTTAAGACGATATTAAAATTATCGGACGATAATTTTAATCGTCCTAAAACGATTCACATCCCTACAGCCTAATAGCATAGCAGGTTGTCAGTAAACAGCTATGTATTGGACAGAAACAGATACCGGTACTACATGCAGTGTAAGGCCATATTGTACAGCCATGTGGATCAGCATAGCCACCATGTACTTTGTAGGGATGTGCAGAGCAAAAGTTTAAGTTCATATGTCCATATGTCCAAAGGGGGTCCCATTTGCGGTCAATATGGACATAAACAGAATTCAATGAGTTGAGTATATGTCCATATGTGCAAATAAAAATTTAAACCCCTCACCCTCCTTAATCCCCCCCCCCCAAGACTTACCACAACTCCCTGGTGGTCCAGTGGGGTCAGGACGCCATTTCTGACCAACTTTGCAAGGAGAACGTGACGTCGGCATCACGTCGGAGTGACGCGGCGTCACGTGATTCCCCGCGGGTTCACGCCGGAACGCTCGTTCGGCCCAAAAGGAACTTTTGGCCAGCTTGGGGGGTGTCAGGAGGCCCCCCCAAGCTGGCCAAAAGTTCCTTTTGGGGCCGAACGAGGGTGCCGGAGGGAACTCGCGGGGAATCACGTGACGCCGCATCACTGCGACGTGGCGCCGACGTCACATGATTCCCCGCGGGGTCCCCCAAGCTGGCCAAAAGTTCCTTTTGGGCTGAACGAGGATCCCGGAAGCGACCCCGCGGGGAATCACGTGACGTCGGCGTGACGCGGCGTCACGTGATTCCCCGCGAGTTCCCTCCCGCACCCTCGTTCAGCCCAAAAGGAACTTTTGGCCAGCTTGGGGGGGCCTCCTGACCCCCCCAAGCTGGCCAAAAGTTCCTTTTGGGCCGAACGAGCGTTCCAGCGCGAACCAGCGGGGAATCACGTGACGCCGCATCACTCCGACGTGGCGCCGACGTCACGTGCTCCTCGGAAAGGCTTTCAGAAATGGCGTCCTCACTCCTCGCTGGATCACCAGGGAGTTGTAAGTCTTTGGGGGGGGATTAAGGAAGGTGAGGGGTTTAAATTTTTATTTTGGATCAACAATCGCGATTTCCAACTTATTCAACATAGCTATGTTGAATAAGTTGGAAATCCGATCGTTTATGTCTTATCACTTTTTTAAGTTAAAAAAAAAAAAAAGTAGCGTTTTACATTTATGTTCAATACGAATGCACACCCCTAGTACCTTGTGTGCTGGGTCGTAAACAGACAGTTCATGTGCTGTAACTTCCACTGTCATACGAAGATTGAGATGACACACTCCCATGGGTAGACGGTATGTACGGGAACATTGGCTTGCTGTTAAATAGATGTTTGCACTCCTCAAAACTGCCTTGTACTATCACTAGCAAGGTATATATTTGTCTATGCCCCCTCTTTGTCACATTATGTCTGGCAGTGTACAAAGCTTGCAATGCTGTGTCACACACAGCATGGCTTTTTACTAGCACTCACTGTTACCTACAGTACTTGTGTTTACAACAACATGATGTGTATGTTGTGACATACCCTTGTATTTTCCAATTACAACCCTACACATTGTATAGAGTACCCTTTTTGACAGTCCTTTCTCACTGCCTTGAACGGCCAGCAGGTGACTGCACACTATATGAATAGTTGGCATGCTACATACACAGTTATGTCACACTGGATGTTGAAGGCACCATAATCATTAGGTTGAGCATGTGCAACCCTTAAGAACCATTACCCACAAGCAGAGCATAGACACATGATGGAACAGTTGTCAAGGTGTGTGTATTTTATTATCAGATTGTAATATTCATCTGCTGACATACACGCCAATGTATTTGGTTATACAAATTGCCAAGGCCATGTGATGCCACATCTTACAATAATGCCTGTTGACTGAACAGCACTGTCATTATGAACCTGCACATAATAGTCATGGAAACAGCTGAATGACATATACAGGCATAGCAGTGTAGACATATAGCTGATTCATGTTACAACACAGGACATGTAGAAACTGGAAGTGGCACCCCTGCTACAGTAGTGATGTTAACAGAGAAGGCCATGATGCTGTACTATGTGATTAAAGGCAAAGGGCACAAAACTGTCCATGATGAAAGAGTACACTGAAAGAGGACAGCCAGACAGCCAGAGCAACAGAGTTCCAGCAAAGGGCACAAACTGTCCATGTTGAAAGAGTGCACTGAAAGAGGACAGCCAGACAGCCAGAGCAGCAGAGTTCCAGCAAAGGGCACAAACTGTCCATGTTGAAAGAGTGCACTGAAAGAGGACAGCCAGACAGCCAGAGCAACAGAGTTCCAGCAAAGGGCACAAACTGTCCATGTTGAAAGAGTGCACTGAAAGAGGACAGCCAGACAGCCAGAGCAGCAGAGTTCCAGCAGGAGAACAAGCACAAGGTCCAGCTGCAGCAGTGATGGAACGGTGGAGACACAGCAGCATGGGAGTAAGAGACCCAGGAAGAGACACCCACACAGCACCCAGCCACATCTTGGAGCAGATGAGAAGAGGAGACACCCCACAGCAGCCAGCCACATCTTGGAGCAGATGAGAAGAGGAGACACCCCACAGCAGCCAGCCACATCTTGGAGCAGATGAGAAGAGGAGACACCCCACAGCAGCCAGCCACATCTTGGAGCAGATGAGAAGAGGAGACACCCCACAGTAGCCAGCCACATCTTGGAGCAGATGAGAAGAGGAGACACCCCCAGCAGCCAGCCACATCTTGGAGCAGATGAGAAGAGGTTAGTGCACATTGATTCGTTTCCTTCCATCTAGACAGGACAGGGAGTCTGTGGAGGGCCCACACAGAGTAACTGGAGGGAAGGTGTTGTTTGAGCACGGGATAGTATTTATGGCCCTTTGCCATGTGGACCTTTGCCTCTTGGAGGTGGCATTGTTTTTGATGGACGACCCCTGCGCCCTCGTCCACGTCCGGGACTGCTGTGGGGGGTTGACGCCTGTGATGAGGATTCCGATGGCTGGTAGGGCATGCGCTCCAGGATGTGGCTCAGTACATTGGTGAGGGTGGCGACCGAAGCTGCTATGGTGCTCGCATTTTGGGAACTGGAACCTATCCCATGCTGCAGGATCCTGTTCTGTCTTTGCATTACCCGACGCAGGTATCGCATTTCTGCTTCCAAGCGCAGGCCCTCTGCGGCTGTCATGGGCTGATGGAGTCCTGCTGCCGGTGGAGCTTCCTGTGGTGCTGCAGGGGGGGCTACAGGGGGTGGTGCCAGTGGTGCTGCAGGGGGGGGTGCAAGTGGTGGTGCCAGTGGTGCTGCAGGGGGGGCTGCAGGGGGGTGGTGTATATGTTGGTGTGGGCTGGCTAGATGGGGTTGATATCCCATGGGGCCTCAGCACTGGCATCCCCTCTGCCTGAGGAGTGGGTAGGGCTGCTGGTTCGTCCTCTCCAGGCACCTGTGTCCTGGATGAAGGTCTCAATGTCCAGGGAGACATTCAGGCTGGTGAATGGTGGGGACTCCTGTGGGGGTATCAGCTCCTCCTGCTCCACCTGTGTCTCGGCATCGAACTGTAAGGGAAGCTGCATGAGAGGGATGGGCTGGCTGACAGATGGCCCTTGCCAGCTGGGTCCTGGCAATTCCTGGCTGGGACCCGGGCGTTCCTGAAGGCGAGCTGTAGAAACAGAAGAGACAAGAAAACATCATACGTATATATGGCATAACAAGCTGTCCAGCTGTTTGTCATGTGTGAGTTTACAGAGTGATCATCTAATGCCATTTCTGTGTGGCATTCACTACTGTGTTTGGGTCATTCCATGTGAATGGCAAAAACACAGTCTTTCACACATTAGGTGGGTTGTGTTGCTGGGTGGGCCTTTATGGACCATGGGAACTTACCTGCCGCGACTCGTGAGGTGTCCAGCCATGGCTCCAAACCTTCAAAGATGTCCGGGCCCAGCCGATCCAGCAACCTCTGCTCCATTGGTGTAATGACTGTTGGACAGGGTGCCCCTCCACCTGTCTGCTGCTGGTATCTCCTCCGTGTGGCTAACTTCCCTTTCAGCTGGCCCTTTACATCGCGGTATCGGTGTGATACCTGCTCCCATGTGTGTGGTATGCCACTGTGCTGGGTGATGGTGTGACATATGGCTTTCCAGAGCTTGACCTTGGCTGCCTTGCTGGTCTTCGCTGCTCTGTTTCCAAACAAGCAGGCAAAGTGCCCCAGCACACCGGCTATCAGCAGCTCGTTCTCCTGGCTGCTGAAGCGAATGGCCCGCAGTCTCTGGCGTGGTGCTGCCTGGCTGTGTGAAGGGGGTTCCACTTCCAGTCCTGGAGGGGTGTCTTCCCTGCCCTCACTCTCCATCCCGCTCTCATCTCCCCTCCCTTCATCCCCTCCCAACTCATCCTGCCCTGGCCTATCCCTTCCCCTCTCTCCTGTGTCTCTGACTTCTTCCCCTCCTCCCACCTCTCTTACCGGACTAACCCCTTCCCCCTCCCCCACCCTCCTATCCCTTCCCTCCTGCCTGTCCCTGCTGCTAGCCCGGCCCCTACTTCGACTCCTACTTCTCAGTCCCCTTCCACCCCTCTCCTCCTCCCGCTCCCTCTTACTCCTCCTCCCTCTACTATCCTCGTTCCTCTTCTCACCTCTCTTCCCACTTCTCTCACGCTCCATCCTCTTCCCCCCCTCCTCCGCTCTCCTCTCCCCACCACTCTCCAACACTCCTCCACTCCTCCAACACTCCTCCTCCAACACTCCTTCAACACTCCTCCACTCCTCCACCACTCCTCCTCCACCACTCCTCCACTCCTCCACTCCTCCACCACTCCTCCTCCTCCACCACTCCTCCACTCCTCCACCACTCCTCCTCCGCTCCTCCACACAAATAGACACACGTAACAAACAACACTTGCACTCCAACAATTATGACAGCAGACTCAAGGTTGGGGGACACAAGGGACAACAAAGAAACAGTACAACTCACTCAGATATCGATTATCGCCTCTCCAATAAACTGCACTCCTCTCCTACACCTCCAACTGCTAACACACCCTCAAAGGGGACGGTGCAGGAAGTCTGCTTTTATACTGGAAACATTATCGCAGAACGCGATGACGTTTTCGCAGAACGCGATGATGTTTTCGCGTTGTGCGACATAACTTCGCGAATAGCGAAGTGTCTTCGCCATGCGCGAATTGAGTTCGCACATTGCGAACCGTATCGCAACTTGCGAACCGTATCGCGATTTGCAAATTTTTTCCTTGCGAAGTAGAACGAGCCTTCATTACCATAGACACGCCCATTTTACTATTGTATGCATTATTGCTGCGATGTTTTTCGCTTTTTGATAAATCCAGGCCATAGAATCCTTTATAAAACCCTTTCAATAATCCACAAAATCATCAATAACTCTACTCCAATTGACCTCACCATTCCTTTACAGCCTCACACCTCCTCCCATCCAACTAGACTAGCCCAGAGAGACACCCTAAAGGCCCATCCTCTCAAAACATCACTAAGTCGAAGAGCTCTTTCCACCGCTGGTCCTAAACTTTGGAACTCTCTCCCACCAGACCTTAGAATTGTACAATCAGCACCTACTTTTAAAAAGAGACTCAAGACCTGGTTGTTTAATTTCTGTGGTGCTCTTTCTGGGGAAAAAAAGTCTCTCAATTTCCCTTCTTTCAAGTGCTCTTACTCTTAAATTCTGTGGTGCTCTTTCTGGGGAAAAAAAAAACACAAAAACCCACAAAAAAAAACAAAACCCTGCTGGTTTACTTTCACTTTTCCTTCTAATCATTGCTCTGTGCTCCATTAATATCTGGGTTCTCTGTGAAGTAGAACTGCTGTTTATACCTTTCTCTAGGTCTGTTATTATATAATAATTATAATTGGTTCCTTGCAAACTGTTTGTTTTTTAAGATCCAGTATAACTGCATTTCTATTTTGTATAGCTGTTCTTTAATAATCTGCTTAATATTGGCACAGAAGTGCTGAGGGATCTTTAATATCTAAGAACTGGAAGGTTCCTAAAGGTGTTCAGTTAAAACCAGACTGGGTGTGGCAAACTCAGAAGCTAATTAGCGACCTGGCTAGAGCATTGCAGACTGCTTAGTGGCAGACCAAAAGAGGAATCTTCTGTTCCCGGTGCAGATAAGGCTGTCTTAAAATTGAATTACTATATAGTAGAGAATCTGTGCATAATAGATATCTGTGTTTCTTAATATTCCTCTACTAGTGATTTGATTTACTAGCCTCTGAGCTCTGTGTAATAGGAAAGTCTCTCAATTACCCTTCTTTCAAGTGCTCTTACTCTTAATTTCTGTGGTGCTCTTTCTGGGGAAAAAAAGTCTCTCAATTTCCCTTCTTTCAAGTGCTCTTACTCTTAAATTCTGTGGTGCTCTTTCGGGGGAAAAAAAAACACAAAAACCCACAAAAAAAAAAAAAAAACCCTGCTGGTTTACTTTCACTTTTCCTTCTAATCATTGCTCTGTGCTCCATTAATATCTGGGTTCTCTGTGAAGTAGAACTGCTGTTTATACCTTTCTCTAGGTCTGTTATTATATAATAATTATAATTGGTTCCTTGCAAACTGTTTGTTTTTTAAGATCCAGTATAACTGCATTTCTATTTTGTATAGCTGTTCTTTAATAATCTGCTTAATATTGGCAGAGAAGTGCTGAGGGATCTTTAATATCTAAGAACTGGAAGGTTCCTAAAGGTGTCCAGTTAAAACCAGCCTGGGTGTGGCAAACTCAGAAGCTAATTAGTGACCTGGCTAGAGCATTGCAGACTGCTTAGTGGCAGATAAGGCTGTCTTAAAATTGAATTACTATATAGTAGAGAATCTGTGCATAATAGATATCTGTTTCTTAATATTCCTCTACTAGTGATTTGATTTACTAGCCTCTGAGCTCTGTGTAATAGGAAAGTCTCTCAATTTCCCTTCTTTCAAGTGCTCTTACTCTTATTTATTTATTTATTTATTTATTTATTTATTTATTTAACATCTCTTTTATACCGATATCCGTTTGCACATCGCATCGGTTCACAATAAACAAAAACTTTTGGGCGGTGCCCTTACATGTAACAGATAACTTAGTGAACTAGGAAAAATACAATTAACTTTTGGGAGGAGCCCTTACATATAACAAACATCAATGGGTAGATGCAAAGCAATAGAACTGTAACTATAACTATATACATGAGAGTGCACAGTACAAAATCAGCGGACATAAGGCGTTCATAACAAAATGACATTGTAAAATTCACAGGGGGGTTTTATGTAATAGGGGGTGACATGTGGTAAGCTTGTTGAAAGAGCCAGGTTTTAAGTTTCTTTTTGAAAGTGGGGGTATATGTCTCCATGCGAATATCATGGGGCAGAGAGTTCCATATGGTGGGGCCGGCAAGAGAAAAGGCTCTGTTTATAGTAGAGGAGAGTTTAAAAGATTTGATAGATTGGGCACGAAGTGTTCCTTGGAGGGCTGGGCGGGTAGGTCTCTTGGAGGTGCGAGGTAGGAGGGGGGGATTAAGCCAGTTGAGGTTGGAATTTAATAGACTCTTGTGTATGAGAGATAGAGTTTTATATAGAATTTGTGACTGTATAGGGAGAGAATTCGTGACTGTATAGGGAGAGACTCTTGTGTATGAGAGATAGAGTTTTATATAGAATTTGTGACTGTATAGGGAGCCAGTGTAGTTCGATAAGTGTGGGAGTGATGTGATCTCTTTTCTGTGGTGCTCTTTCTGGGGAAAAAAAGTCTCTCAATTTCCCTTCTTTCAAGTGCTCTTACTCTTAAATTCTGTGGTGCTCTTTCTGGGGGAAAAAAAACACAAAAACCCACAAAAAAAAAACCAAACCCTGCTGGTTTACTTTCACTTTTCCTTCTAATCATTGCTCTGTGCTCCATTAATATCTGGGTTCTCTGTGAAGTAGAACTGCTGTTTATACCTTTCTCTAGGTCTGTTATTAAATAATAATTATAATTGGTTCCTTGCAAACTGTTTGTTTTTTAAGATCCAGTATAACTGCATTTCTATTTTGTATAGCTGTTCTTTAATAATCTGCTTAATATTGGCACAGAAGTGCTGAGGGATCTTTAATAGCTAAAGGACAATTAAAGTTCTAGAAAGTGTCCTGCTCTACCCAGCTTGTCCCAGGTTCAACTGTTTGTTTCCCTCCCACCCTAACCCTCTACCCACCCACCACTGGAGTTAGATTTCTAATATAGACTGACTAACTTAACATTAGCAACAAGATAAATTAGTAAATTGTTAACAGCTAAGAATTACCAATCCAAAACTTTACCAATATGAGAACTATCCAATGAAACTGTTGTGGAGCCTTTATTCTGAGGGAAAGCATCTGGAAACTTAGAGCTTGCCCAATCTGTGCACAACTCTCTTCTATGAAAAAGGAGCTGACTGAGGTTAAAGCTCAATTAGATTTAATTACAAGAATTACACCCACATTGCATTACTCAGATAATAATTCCCCAATACCAAAGAATAACCAGGAGTCAAGAAAAAGAAATACAGTAGGCTCAGGTAGGATAACACATGTGTCCCACAGTCACCCATTCGTGACAGATGGGCAGCCAACAAGTATACCCCCCCACTCAAGCAGGTCATTAAGTAAATCATTAAAAACCAGGATTACAGTGGGCTCTGTTAGAATTGGACCAGTGACTAGGAGACACACACAGTATCAAATGCAACAAGAACAAAAAGCCTTCCCTATATTAATAACTGAAGTTCTAGAGAAAAACATTGAAGTGTTACCAGAAAAGAGAGAAAACCAATGCATGCAGAATTTCAAGATCCATAAGCAAAGTAAAAGCTAATTGAGATGGATAACTCTGGCATCAGTGGCACAACTGCAAAAGGAAAGAGTGAAGTGAATAACAAATCTCAACTAAAGTCTCATAAGGAGTACAGGAAATAACCTTAAAGAGAGTACCTGGAAACCTATGACCACAAATGCTCATAGTTTGGGAAATAAAATACCAGATCTGCAGGCCCTAATGACAGAGGCAGAATTGGACATTGTTGCTATCACAGAGACATGGTTCACAGAATCTCATGAGTGGGATACAGCAATACCAGGCTATAACTTGTTAAGGAAGGACAGAGTGGATAGAAAAGGGGGAGGTGTGGCTCTTTATGTCAGAAACAAGATCCAAGCATCTGAGCTGCAAGGAAGTTGGGGCAAGGAAGAAGCACTATGGGTCAACCTAAAAAAAGATGACGGAGCGTCCATTTATATTGGAGTGGTTTACAGGCCCCCGAACCAAAAGGAAGAGCTGGACAGAGACCTGGTTGAAGACATCCATAAGATAGGTAAGAAGGGAGATGTGGTGATCGTTGGTGACTTTAATATGCCGGATGTAGACTGGAGAATCCCATCTGCAGAATCTAAAAATAGTAGAGAGATAGTGGATGCCATGCAAGTAACTTTGTTCAAACAAATGGTAATGGAACCCACGAGAGAAGGAAATATACTCGACTTAGTGCTCACTAATGGAGATAATGTCTCTGATGTCCAGGTGGGCGCCCACCTCAGCACCAGTGATCATCAAACGGTATGGTTTAATATCACTAAAAGAATATGGAAAAGAAGCATAAAGACCAGAGTTTTACAGTTCAAAAACACGGACTTTGAGGAAATGGGGAAGTACCTAGAGGAAGAACTAAATGGATGGGAGAATGAGAGAGATGTGGATCAGCAGTGGACCAATCTAAAAGGAGCAATCACCAAGGCAACTACTCTTTATGTTAGAAATGTAAAGAAAAGCAAAAGAAAAATGAAACCTATCTGGTTCTCAAAGGAGGTGGCTGACAAAATTAAAGCTAAAAGAACAGCGTTCAAGAAATATAAAAGATCCCAAAGGGAGGAGCACAAAGAAGAATATTTGATTCAACTGAGGGAGACGAAGAAATTAATCAAGTTGGCAAAAAGCCAAGCGGAAGAGAGGATTGCCAAGGAGATAAAAAATGGTGACAAAACATTTTTCAGACACATCAGTGAAAAGAGAAAAGTCCATAGTGGTATAGTGAAATTGAAAGGTGGAAATGATCAATGTGTGGAGAGAGATGAAGAAATGGCAGAAATATTAAACGAATACTTCAGCTCTGTGTTCACTAAAGAAGACCCTGGAGAAGGACCATTTCTACACAAGAAGCTGGAGGGAAGTGGAATAGATGAAAATCATTTTACAGTAGAAAATGTATGGGAAGAGCTAAAGAATCTGAAAGTGGACAAAGCCATGGGGCCTGATGGGATTCATCCAAGGATTCTGAGGGAGCTCAGAGATGTGCTGGCGGGTCCGCTGTGTGACCTGTTCAATAGATCCCTAGAAACGGGAGTGGTGCCGAGTGATTGGAGAAGAGCGGTGGTGGTGGTCCCGCTTCACAAGAGTGGGAACAGAGAAGAGGCTGGTAACTACAGGCCGGTTAGCCTCACTTCGGTGGTGGGAAAAGTAATGGAGTCACTGTTGAAAGAGAGAATAGTGAACTATCTACAGTCCGGAGAATTGATGGACCAGAGGCAGCATGGATTCACCAGGGGAAGATCCTGTCAGACAAATCTGACTTTTTCGACTGGGTAACCAAGGAATTGGATCAAGGAAGAGCGCTAGATGTCATCTACTTGGATTTCAGCAAAGCTTTTGATACGGTTCCGCACAGGAGACTGGTGAATAAAACGAGAAGCTTAGGAGTGAGTGCCGAAGTGGTGACCTGGATTGCAAACTGGTTGACGGACAGAAGACAATGCGTGATGGTAAATGGAACTTTCTCTGAAGAGAGAGCAGTTTTAAGTGGTGTACCATAAGGATCGGTGTTGGGACCGGTCCTGTTCAATATCTTTGTGAGCGACATTGCGGACGGGATAGAAGGTAAGGTTTGTCTTTTTGCGGATGACACTAAGATCTGCAACAGAGTGGACACGCCGGAAGGAGTGGAGAGAATGAGACGGGATTTAAGGAAGCTGGAAGAGTGGTTGAAGATATGGCAGCTGAGATTCAATGCCAAGAAGTGCAAAGTCATGCATATGGGGAGTGGAAATCCGAATGAACTGTATTCGATGGGGGGGGGGGGGGGGGGGGGGGGAAGGCTGATGTGCACGGAGCAGGAGAGAGACCTTGGGGTGATAGTGTCTAATGATATGAAGTCTGCGAAACAATGCGACAAGGCGATAGCAAAAGCCAGAAGAATGCTGGGATGCATAGAGAGAGGAATATCGAGTAAGAAAAGGGAAGTGATTATCCCCTTGTACAGGTCCTTGGTGAGGCCTCACCTGGAGTACTGTGTTCAATTCTGGAGACCGTATCTACAAAGAGACAAGGACAAGTTGGAAGCGGTACAGAGAAGGGCGACCAGGAAGGTGGAGGGTCTTCATCGGTTGACATACGAGGAGAGATTGAAGAATCTAAATATGTACACCCTGGAGGAAAGGAGGAGCAGGGGTGATATGATTCAAACTTTCAGATACTTGAAAAACTTTAATGATCCAAAGACAACGACAAACCTTTTCCGACAGAAAAAAATCAGCAGAACCAGAGGTCACGAGCTGAGGCTCCAAGGAGGAAGACTAAGAACCAATGTCAGGAAGTATTTCTTCACGGAGAGAGTGGTGGATGCCTGGAATAGGGGTGTGCATTCGTTTTGAACTTAAATGGAAAACGCAACTTATTTTTTTTTTTAACTTAAAAAAAAGATGAGGCTTAAACAATCGGATTTCCAACTTATTCAACATAGCTATGTTGAATAAGTTGGAAATCGCGATTGTTGATCTAAATAAAAATTTAAACCCCTCACCCTCCTTAATCCCCCCCCCAAGATTTACCAAAGCTGGCCAAAAGTTCCGTGAGGGTCCGTGAGGTCCGGAGGGTCAGGAGGGTCCGTGAGGGTCCGGAGGGTCAGGAGGCTCCCCCAAGCTGGCCAAAAGTTCCTTTTGAGCCCAACGAGGGGTCCGGGAGCGAACCCGAGGGGAATCACGTGACGCGCCAACGTCACGTGATTCCCCTCGGGTTCGCTCCCGGACCCCTCGTTGGGCCCAAAAGGCACTTTTGGCCAGCTTGGGGGGATCAGGAGGCCCCCCCAAGTTGGCCAAAAGTTCCTTTTGGGCCCAACGAGGGGTCCAGGAGCGAACCCGAGGGGAATCACGTGACGCCGCGTCACTCCGACGTGACGCCAACGTCACGTGCTCCTTGCAAAGGAGTTCAGGAATGGCATCCTGACCCCGCTGGACCACCAGGGAGTTTTGGTAAGTCTTGGGGGGGGGGGGGATTAAGGCGGGTGAGGGGTTTAAATTTTTATTTGCACATATGGACATAGACTCAACTTATGGAATTCTCCATATGTCCATATTGACCGCAAATGGGACCCCCTTTCGACTTATGGACTTATGAACTTAAACTTTTGGTCTGCACATCCCTAGCCTGGAATGCCCTTCCGGAGGAAGTGGTGAAGTCCAAAACTGTGAAGCACTTCAAAGGGGCGTGGGATAAACATTGTGGATCCATCAGGTCCAGAGGACACGTATAAAAGAGCAGGAAGCAAAACACTGCACGGAGCGGCAGTAGCCACAGAGGCATTCACGGAGTGGGATGCCAGTGGCCAGTGGTAGGTGTTCCACCTTCATGGAGCGGAAGGATGGAGGGCTGTCATCTCCCAATTAAATAAAAAAAAAAAAAAAAAACCAGGGATGGGATCCATCAGGTCTAGAGGACGCATATAAAGAGCAGGTAGTAAAACACTGCACGGAGCGGCAGTAGCCACAGAGGCATTCACGGAGGGGGATGCCAGTAGCCAGTGGTAGGTGTCCACCTTCACGGAGCGGAAGGATGAAGGGCAGCCATCTCCCAATTAAAAAAAAAACAAAAAAAGAAAAAAACAGGGATGGGTTCATGGGCTATAGGTATTACCAATTATTAGGCTTTTCAATATTTGATGATAGTTAATGTGACTTTCAAGGCATACTTCACTTTCAATGCATATCCAGCATAGCTCCCTGCTTCAACGACAGGGGAGAAGAAAAACTAATACTTCACACATATCCAGCATTGCCCTCTGCTTCATGGCAGAGAGCTATGCTGCCGCTTACCCAACTAATCAAACTTAATATTTCACTTGGAAGCAGCTCCATCTCTGCTCTCTACATTAATAGTGGGGGTGAAAGGGAATTAGAACATAAGGTTACTAAGAGCCAAGAGAAGCAGATAAGTATGAGAAAAAATAAGTATGAAGCTTGCTGGGCAGACTGGATGGACCGATTGGTCTTCTTCTGCCGTCATTTATATGTTTCTATGTTTCATTTCCTTAACCCCAACAACCAAGCTCTTAACCTCATCACTATCGACATCAGCCTCGACATAGTCAGTACCAGCAATTATACTCATTTTCTTTAAAATATATTGTATTTAAATTATAATTCCCATGTTCATTTTAATTTATTATTTATCCAAGTTCATCCTACCTTTTTCATTGTAAGACATTATTCTATATATTGTCAAGTTATTTGTTGCAAAGTGATTAGTAACTATGAGCCTCATTTTCCAATATCACATGCGATACCAGAAAGAGGTGTTACCTTATGCAAATAAGCATGTGTATTGCAAATTGCAATAACAGCTATGCAACATGCTCTTTGCCCAATTTGAGCTACATTGTGGTTCATGATGTTGCCGGACAACCTGTTTCAGTATCCTGCAGGAGGGGAAGGGGAAGGAGAAGAGAGAGAGAGACTTGCCATAGTGTCTCCTCCCTAGACAGGTATTCGTATCCCTATGGTAGGCCCACCTAGTAACTCGAGGTGGGGATTAGGTATTAGTGTAGGGGGTTGGGGGTTGGGGGCCACTTTCACATTCAACATGAGACGTACGAACAGACAAGTGGTCTCTTGTGAAGATTTGATGGCCTTCTCTCCACCTAGCTTGTTGTTGCCCAGGTAGAGTGGAGTGTCCATCAAGCTAGGTGGAGAGAACATTGCCCAAATCTCATCTTGGAGTGAGTTTCCTCACTCCGAAGGCCATCAAATCTTCACAAGAGCCCACTGTTCTGTTCGTACGTCTCATGTAGAATGTGAAAGTGGCCCCCAACCCCCTACACTAATACCTAATCCCCACCTCGAGTTACTAGGTGGGCCTACCATAGGGATACGAATACCTGTCTAGGGAGGAAACACTATAGCAAGTAGGGATGTGAATCGTTTTAGGACGATTAAAATTATCGTCCGATAATTTTAATATCGTCTTAAACCGTTATGGAACACAATACAATACAGATTCTAACGATTTATCGTTATAAATCGTTAGAATCGTGAGCCGGCACACTAAAACCCCCTAAAACCCCCCCCCGACCCTTTAAATTAAATCCCCCACCCTCCCGAACCCCCCCCCCCAAATAACTTAAATAACCTGCGGGTCCAGCGGCGGTCCGGAACGGCAGCGGTCCGGAACGGGCTCCTGCCCCTGAATCTTGTCGTCTTCAGCCGGCGCCATTTTCCAAAATGGCGCCGAAAAATGGCGGCGGCCATAGACGAAAAAGATTGGACGGCAGGAGGTCCTTCCGGACCCCCGCTGGACTTTTGGCAAGTCTCGTGGGGGTCAGGAGGCCCCCCACAAGCTGGCCAAAAGTTTCTGGAGGTCCAGCGGGGGTCAGGGAGCGATTTCCCGCCGCGAATCGTTTTCGTACGGAAAATGGCGCCGGCAGGAGATCGACTGCAGGAGGTCGTTCAGCGAGGGTTCCGGCGCCTCGCTGAACGACCTCCTGCAGTCGATCTCCTGCCGGCGCCATTTTCCGTACGAAAACGATTCGCGGCGGGAAATCGCTCCCTGACCCCCGCTGGACCTCCAGGAACTTTTGGCCAGCTTGTGGGGGGCCTCCTGACCCCCACGAGACTTGCCAAAAGTCCAGCGGGGGTCCGGAAGGACCTCCTGCCGTCCAATCTTTTTCGTCTATGGCCGCCGCCATTTTTCGGCGCCATTTTGGAAAATGGCGCCGGCTGAAGACGACAAGATTCAGGAGCAGGAGCCCGTTCCGGACCGCTGCCGTTCCGGACCGCCGCTGGACCCGCAGGTTATTTAAGTTATTTGGGTGGGGGATTTAATTTAAAGGGTCGGGGGTGGGTTTTAGGGGGTTTTAATGTGCCGGTTTTTCGATTTTTCGATTTTTAACGATTTTTAACGATTTTTCACGATATTTTACCCCCCCAAACGGCAACAATACGATTCCCTCCCCCTCCCAGCCGAAATCGATCGTTAAGACGATCGAGGACACGATTCACATCCCTAATAGCAAGTCTTTCTCTCTCTCCCTCCCTCCTGCAGGATACTGAAACAGGCTGTCCGGCAACATCATGAACCGCAATGTAGCTCAAATTGGGCAAAGAGCATGTTGCATAGCTGTTATTGCAATTTGCGATACACATGCTTATTTGCATAAGGTAACACCCCTTTTTGGTATCGCACGCGATATTGGAAAATGAGGCCCTATGTTACCAGAATGTCTGTATATAAAACTGTCAAATAAATAAATGAGTGATAAAAAATAAATAAAAATGAAACAGAATGAATACTTATTAGGGATGTGAATCGTGTCCTCGATCGTCTTAACGATCGATTTCGGCTGGGAGGGGGAGGGAATCGTATTGTTGCCGTTTGGGGGGGGTAAAATATCGTGAAAAATCGTTAAAAATCGTTAAAAATCGAAAAATCGAAAAATCGAAAAACCGGCACACTAAAACCCCCTAAAACCCACCCCCGACCCTTTAAATTAAATCCCCCACCCTCCCGAACCCCCCCCCCAAATAACTTAAATAACCTGCGGGTCCAGCGGCGGTCCGGAACGGCAGCGGTCCGGAACGGGCTCCTGCTCCTGCATCTTGTCGTCTTCAGCCGGCGCCATTTTCCAAAATGGCGCCGAAAATGGCGGCGGCCATAGACGAAAAAGATTGGACGGCAGGAGGTCCTTCCGGACCCCCGCTGGACTTTTGGCAAGTCTCGTGGGGGTCAGGAGGCCCCCCACAAGCTGGCCAAAAGTTCCTGGAGGTCCAGCGGGGGTCAGGGAGCGATTTCACGCCGCGAATCGTTTTCGTACGGAAAATGGCGCCGGCAGGAGATCGACTGCAGGAGGTCGTTCAGCGAGGGTTCCGGCGCCTCGCTGAACGACCTCCTGCAGTCGATCTCCTGCCGGCGCCATTTTCCGTACGAAAACGATTCGCGGCGGGAAATCGCTCCCTGACCCCCGCTGGACCTCCAGGAACTTTTGGCCAGCTTGTGGGGGGCCTCCTGACCCCCACGAGACTTGCCAAAAGTCCAGCGGGGGTCCGGAAGGACCTCCTGCCGTCCATTCTTTTTCGTCTATGGCCGCCGCCATTTTCGGCGCCATTTTGGAAAATGGCGCCGGCTGAAGACGACAAGATGCAGGAGCAGGAGCCCGTTCCGGACCGCTGCCGTTCTGGACCGCCGCTGGACCCGCAGGTTATTTAAGTTATTTGGGGGGGGGTTCGGGAGGGTGGGGGATTTAATTTAAAGGGTCGGGGGTGGGTTTTAGGGGGTTTTAATGTGCCGGCTCACGATTCTAACGATTTATAACGATAAATCGTTAGAATCTGTATTGTATTGTGTTGTGTATTGTATTGTGTCTGCTATGCCAAGGGAACCGTATGAACACTTAAAAACAAGGTAGTGGCTTAAAAACGGCAGAGGTGTAATACAATTTACTGAGCTAACAAAAATACAATCGAGTTACATTCTGTCACTTGGCAAGTCCACTTTTCATTTTTCACGTTTTACATTCAAAATTACATGTTCATAACGGTTTAAGACGATATTAAAATTATCGGACGATAATTTTAATCGTCCTAAAACGATTCACATCCCTAATACTTATTATAGTGTCTGCTATGCCAAGGGAACCGTATGAACACTTAAAAACAAGGTAGTGGCTTAAAAACGGCAGAGGTGTAATACAATTTACTGAGCTAACAACAATACAATCGAGTTACATTCTGTCACTTGGCAAGTCCACTTTTCATTTTTCACGTTTTACATTCAAAATTACATGTTCATTCTCACTGCACTTGTTAGACACATTTGTTTGCTTACTAAGTCCATCATTCACGAGCCACATTTGAAACGCTGCGGTCCTGATTTTTCATCGCCATTATTTAGAAGTCAGCATTAGTTTATGGTTTAATTTTTAATACTCTTTGTTAGACGCAGGCAAATTTCATGTGTTTTTTCTGTAAATTCATCTTCACATTATTTACGAGTTGCAGTCGAAATGCTGTGTGCTATTTACTTAGGTCTCTTATTGTCCCCTGCACTTACTTATACATATCTGAGATCCGTTCAAAAATTTTATTTATAAAAAATTCATTTATTATAACTTTATTAACATGTATTAAAGTTACTTGTTGAAGCAATATATTCACATTCATTCTTCTTGAACCCCTTTCTAGTATGCGGCACCATTAGTGAATGGAACCGGTAGAGATTTAGGTGTAATCTGCTTCATTTAAGGTGTGTTATAACTTCTAGTTTGTCACTTTAGTTTTCCTTTTTTCTCCCCTTTTTTTCTTTTTCTTTCTTGTTATATGTCCCCATCTCTATTCATTCAATTTGCATTCATTCAATTTAATTGAGTGTTATCACTTTTACAAATACGTCTGCACTGCGGATGGCTTTTTGAATTCAATTGTGATTCATTCAATGTGTTCTCGAATTTGAGGTACATTCCCTCTTTTTTAATATTTAGAATATACATAGGTCTCTTACTGACTTTTAATATTAAGGTTAAATAATTTTAGATTGATGTTGTTCACATAGGGGTAGATTTTTAAAAAAAGCGCGTTCGCGTACTTTTGTACAAAAGCAAACAAAAGTACGCTGGATTTTATAAGATACGCGCGTAGCTTCTAAAATCCTGGATCGGCGCACGCAAGGCTGCCGATTTTGGGCAGCCAGCGCGCGCCGAGCCGCGCAGCCTGTCTCCGTTCCCTCCGAGGCCGCTCCGAAATCGGAGCGGCCTCGGAGGGAATTTTCTTTCGCCCTCCCCTCACCTTCCCCTCCCTTCCCCTACCTAACCCACTCCCCCGGCCCTATCTAAACCCCCCCCCCCCCCACCTTTATCCGCGGATTTACGCCTCCCGGAGGGAGACGTAAATCCACGCGTGCCAGCGGGCTGCTGGCGCGCCGAGACTCGACCCGGGGGTGGTTCCGGAGGGCTCGGCCACACCCCCGAAACGCCCCAGGCCGAAACCATGCCCCGCCCCAGAAACACCCCGCCCCCGAAACGCCACGTCATCGGGTCCCGCCCCCCGACACGCCCCCGACATGCCCCCTTCGACAAACCCCGGGACCTACGCGCGTCCCGGGGCTCTGCACGCGCCGGCGGCCTATGGAAAATAGGCGCGCCGGCGCGCAAGGCCCTGCTCACGTAAATCCGCAGGGCTTTTAAAATCCGCCTGTTTACTTAGGTCTCCTATTGTCCCCTGTACTTACTTATACATATCTGAGATCCATTCAAAAATTTTATTTATAAAAATTTCATTTATTATAACTTTATAAACATGTATTAAAGTTAATTGTTGAAGCAATATATTCACATTCACTCTTCTTGAACCCCTTTCTAGTATGCAGCGCCATTAGTGAATGGAACCGGTAGAGATTTAGGTGTAATCTGCTTCATTTAAGGTGTGTTATAACTTCTAGTTTGTCACTTTAGTTTTCCCTTTTTTCCCCCTTTTTTCTCCCCTTTTTTTCTTTTTCTTTCTTGTTACATGTCCCCATCTCTATTCATTCAATTTGCAATCATTCAATTTGATTGAGTGTTATCACTTTTACAGATACGTCTGCACTGCGGATGGCTGTTTGAATGCAATTGTGATTCATTCAATGTGTTCTCAAATTTGAGGTACATTCCCTCTTTTTTAATATTTAGAATATATATAGGTCTCCTACTGACTTTTAATATTAAGGTTAAATAATTTTAGATTGATGTTCACATGCTCTTTTATTCCTGTATTTGTCTGTATGTTACGCCTTTTATATGTTTCATTTATCTGATGTGAGGTTTTTTAAATTGTTCTATCTTTACTATTTTAATTTTATTTTAAGTCATTTGCTTTGTGTTTTAATTAATTTTCATGTTTTTCTAAGATTTTTACGTATTTATGATTTATTGTGTCAATATGTATGTTTATTTATAGCCCCTGAGGCAGCCACTGGAATGTGGTGAAACTCGGCCTGAGTCGGGCATTTGCTCAATTGTTATCATACATCTCCACCAATTAAAGATTTTGGAAAAGACTTTTTGGCATCTATTCCAGCACATTGTGGAGCAGCAAGACACCTTGGAGAAACTTACTTCAGCATTTCATCAGCTACACACACAGAAGGTTCAAGGCACATTTTCCAACCAAGAAGGTCAGTTACAGGAAGTAACTTTAAAAACTGCTGTACCACTGGCGGGTTCCTATCCGCTTTTCTGGTGAAATTCATAAGGCCCAGGGCTTCTTAAACCAGTGCTGCATACATTTTGCCATACAGCCATCTTTATTTCCTACGGCTTACTCCAAAACCACCTACATCCTTTCATACTTGGATGGTAGGGCCTTGTCTTGGGCATCTACCTTGTGGGAACACAAGGACCCCATTTTGCAGGATATATAATAGTATTTATGGACTTGTTTAAATCTGTCTTCAATGACTCTGCTCGATCTGCTGTAGCCGGTTCTGCTTTGGTGGAATTGAAGCAAGGCAGCAGATCATTGGCTGAATTTGCCATTGAGTTCAAAACTCTTGTGGCAGAACTTTGCTGGGACCCCAAATGTCTCAACACTCTTTTGCAGAGGCCTGGATACCCATTTAAAAGACGAGCTGGCTGCTCGCGAAACACCTGACTCACTGGACGATTTAGTAGCCTTGGCCACTCAGATTGATCACCAGCTCCGGGACAAGGTAAAGGAACTCCGGCCTAAGGTGTTACCTGGATTGAAACAGGCTAGTTCTATATCCACACCTCGGATGTTCCAGTAATTCTTGCTGCTGATAAAGATGAACCGATGGAACTTGGTCATGGACATTTAACTTCCAAAGAAAGAAGACTTCGGAAAAAAAGTGGCCTTTGCATGTACTGTGGTCAGCCCGGCCATAATGTATCTACATGCCCCATTCGTCCAGAAAACGGACGGGCCTAAGTCCTGCAGGAGGACTGTTATTAGTCCATACCTCGCCCTCTCCTCCGCTTTCTCTTTCAGTCTCTTTGACTTACGGACCTGTCACGGTTCAGACTCTTGCCCTGGTGGATTCAGGGGCAGGAGGCAACTTCATTCTCAGATGTCTAGTAGAATATGTGAGGATTCCCCTCATCAAGTTGAAAGATCCACTACTGGTATCCTCCATCCATGGAGAGCCCTTACCGGGTGACGTGACTTGCCAAACCGTAGCAGTTACTCTCCGCACCAGAGCTCTGCTTATGGAATTACTCTCCTTCTTTGTACTGGAAAAGGCCATGCACCCTATCGTCCTGGGGTTACCCTGGTTACAAGTGCACTAACCCCAATTTGACTGGGCATCCTTGGATCTCTCCCGCTGGGGCCCAGAATGTCATGGGAAGTGTCTTCAGGAGATCTCGCCTATCATGTGCATGCCTATGACACCAGTGATGCCAGGGCTGCCGCCCCAATACGCATCCTTCGGGGATGTATTCTCCAAAGAAGCAGCTGATATTCTTCCTCCAGATAGGTCCTATGACTGTGTCATAAGACTGAAGCCCAACTCCAAGCAACCGAAGGGTAGGGTATACCCTCTCTCAGCTCTAGAGAATAAAGCAATGTCAGAATACATGGAAGAAAATCTCCAGAGGGGCTTTATCTGACCATCAAAGTTGCCGGCCGGCGCAGGCTTTTTCTTTGTGGGGAAGAAGGACGGTACCCTACATCCATGTATCGATTACCTAGGTCTAAATGAAATCACGATCAAAGACCATTACCCCTTGCCGTTAATCTCTGAACTGTTTGACCGGCTGCAAGGGGCCAAGATATTTTCAAAGCTTGACCTGAAGGGGGCCTCATTCACATTCGGAGTGGCGATGAATGGAAAACGGCCTTCAACACGTGAGATGGCCACTTTGAGTATCTAGTAATGCCGTTCCGGTTGTGCAATGCACCCGCCATTTTCCAAAATATGATGAACAACATCTTGCGGGACCTGCTGTACAAGAATGTTGTGGTCTACCTGGACGACATACTAATCTTCTCCCAGGATTTGGATACCCACATTGCAGTTGTCAAGCAAATACTCCTCCGTCTTCGTAAACACCGGCTGTACGCCAAACTCTCTAAGTGTGAATTTCACAAAGACTCAGTGCCTTTTCTAGGCTATATCGTGTCAAAAGAAGGCTTCCAAATGGACCCTCATAAACTTGAAAGCATCAAGAAGCCTGAAGGCTTTAAGAAGATTCCTGGGGTTCACCAACTATTATCGAAGCTTCATAAAAAACTACTCTTCCTTAACTATACCCTTAACTGCGATGACCCGCAAGGGTGCCAACACTTCAAAATGGTCAGCAGAGGCCATTTCCGCGTTCGAGAAATTGAAGACTGCCTTTTCCACAGAACCATGCCTGCAGTATCCAGACCCCAACAAGCCCTTTATCGTCAAAGTTGATGCTTCAGATGTGGGTGTAGGGGCTGTGTTAAGCCAAACAGGAGACTAGAAAGCCTTACATCCCTGTTCGTTCTTCTCACGAAGATTTTCTCCTGCCGAGAAAAACTATGGGATCGGCAATAAAGAGCTCTTGGCAATAAAGCTTGCATTCGAGGAATGGCGGCCTTGGCTCGAAGGCGCTCAACATCAAATAACCGTATTCACAGATCATAAAAATGTAGAGTATCTCTGTCACGCACAACACCTGAATTACAGACAGGCCAGATGGTCCCTATTTTTTAATAGGTTCAACTTCGTGCTCAAGTTTTCGCCCTGGAGATAGAAACACCAGAGCAGATGCTCTGTCACGCTCTTTTCACTCGGAGGATGTGCCTGATGAGCTACAGCACATAATTGACCCGAAGAAAATCCTCTTGGCATCTACCCAGTCTGTGCCCGCTGGTAGAACCATCATTCCAAAAAGGAAGAAAGTGCTCTTTTGGGCGCACAATTCTAAGCAGGCCGGCCATCCTGGCCAATGCCGGACCCTGCTCAAGATACAGGAGCTATATTGGTGGCCTACGATCAAAAAGGATACCTATTCCTATGTGGCATCCTGCACCAATTGTGCTAAGAACAAACCTGCTTCTGGACAACTGTGGGGTCAAATGCAACCACTGCCAGGTCCAGATCGGCCCTGGTCGCACATCGCTACTGACTTTGTAGTCAATCTACCTACTTCCAGAGGAATGAATACCATCTGGGTGACAGTGGATCAATTTAGCAAGATGGCACACTTCGTGGCACTCCCTGGCATACCTTCAGCCTTGGAGCTCGCAAAGCTCTTCATAAAGCACATATTCTGCCTCCACAGTCTACCTTCTCACATCATATCTGATCGTGGGTCCCAGTTCACGGCACAATTCTGGAAAGCCTTGTGCAAGTTGTTCGACATCACCCTAGACTATACTTCAGCCTACCATCCGCAGTCGAATGGCCAAATGGAACAGATGAATCGTACTATGAAGCAGTTCATTCGAGCCTATGTCACGTCACGACAAAACAACTGGGCCGAATTGCTTCCATGGGCTGAATTCGCCATCAACTCTCATCCAGCAACATTTACTGGATTGTCACCATTTGAAGTGGTTTATGGACATTCCCCAACACCGCCACTTCCACTGAAGCTCTCAGTGATGTCCCCAGCAGCTCAATCTACTGCTGATGATAACCATAAATTGTGGGTTCAGACAAAGGACATGTTGATCAAAGCGAGTGACCGTGCTAAGAAATACTACGATACGCACCATTTGCAAATCCCAGTCTTCAAACCAGGAGACAAGGTCTGGTTGTCCACCAAGCACCTCAGACATAAACTACCTTCATCTCGGTTTGCTCCTCACTATGTGGGACCATTCCCAGTCCTTCAACGTATTGGCAATGTCACCTACCATCTGAAGTTACCGCCTGGGTTCAAAATTCATAATGCTTTCCATGTTTCACTTCTGAAACCACTCATACTCAGCGAATTTTCTTCCAAACCTCAAGATCCACCTGTCATCAATGCAGAAGACGACTTAGAATTCAAAGTCGAAGAGGTCCTGGATGTTCATAAAAGAGGCAATACTTTTGAATACCTTCTGAAGTGGGAAGGTTTCGGCCCCGAAGAAAACTCTTGGGAGCCTCAGACCAATATTCTGGAAAAAGAGATGCGTTGTCAGTTCCACCTCGTGCATCCTTCAAAACCCAAGCCTGGTACCCAAAGAGGAAATCGCCCATTGAAGGGGGTACTGTTGAAACCGTCGCTGCCCGACGTCTCCACTACGCCCACCTTACCTCTTTGGCGACTCCCTCTTTGCCTGTTGGAAGTTTGGCTGCCGCGGCGTCATCATGCTGTTCACCGCCGGCGTCCATGGGCCGGCTAGACGCCGCACTCCGCCATGTTTCCCAACAACCTAAGGGTGTGCGCGTGGCCCCAACTCAAGTACCAGCAGTGGCGCGAACCTCAGGGGCGTCCCCCTGAGGTGATGTCATCTCCACCGGATATTTAAGGTCTCTGAAATCGCTAACTAATCGAGTTAGCAAGGAGTTGGAAGGAGTTGGACTTCAAGGGAAAGGTTTATTTCACTCCTAGCTACTCTGCCTCCTCGGACTTACCAGGGGTACCCGCTCCTCGGGGGCCTCGTTTCTCTTTGCCTTTCAGGTCGCAGTCTGGAACCGGTACTCGCTCCTTGAGGGCCCATGTACTAGGACTTGCTACTGAATACCACTTCTGCCAGGAAGTCATCACTGCCTACAACACCAGTGAGTTACCATCTCTCTCTCAGAGCATTCCCTGAAACCAGGTACTCGATCCTCGCTTCTTTCCAGCTCCTGGGCTGCTTCTAAGAGACTATTGTGTGAGAGTTACCATCAAGGTTCTGTTCCTGAACTCTACATACCATGCCTAGTCACTATATTCAGTTTCTCTACAACTCAGTTATCCAGAATCGCTGTTCCAGTATCTGAGGGACTACAGCCCAACCGGGTGTTCCAGCTCACTACTGCCACCTCTGGTGGTTCTATATACTGTCTAATAAAATAACTAGTGTGTGTCTGTCTCCATACTCTGAGCCTGACCAGTGGTCCCTCTCGGGATCTTCCCCCGGGGGCGTGGTCATCTGCCACCGGCCCAAGGATCCACCTGCAACTACCTCAAACACCAACACATACACATAACCTCGCTCACTCTCAGTTGTACAATCATATACATACATACACATTCACTCAGTCTCTCTCACATGCACAATCACGTAGGGATGTGAATCGTTTTAGGACGATTAAAATTATCGTCCGATAATTTTAATATCGTCTTAAACCATTATGGAACACAATACAATAGAGATTCTAACGATTTATCGTTATAAATCGTTAGAATCGTGAGCCGGCATACTAAAACCCGCTAAAACCCACCCCCGACCCTTTAAATTAAATCCCCCACCCTCCCGAACCCCCCCCCAAATAACTTAAACATTTCCTTGCCAAATCCTACCTCCTTCAATCCCCCACCCTCCCGAACCCCCCCCCCCAAATGACTTAAATTACCTTGGGGTCCGGAACGGCAGCGGTCCGGAACGGGCTCCTGCTACTGAATCTTGTTGTCTTCGGCTGGCGCCATTTTCCAAAATGGCGCCGAAAAATGGCGGCGGCCATAGACCAACAGGATTCGACGGCAGGAGGTCCTTCCGGACCCCCGCTGGACTTTTGGCAAGTCTTGTGGGGGTCAGGAGGCCCCCCCCAAGCTGGCCAAAAGTTCCTGGAGGTCCAGCGGGGGTCAGGGAGCGATTTCCCGCCGCAAATCGTTTTCCGTACGGAAAATGGCCCCGGCAGGAGATCGACTGCAGGAGATCGTTCAGCGAGGGTTCCGGCACCTCGCACATATGTGTGTATGATTGAGCATGAATGAGAGCAAACAAGTATTTGTGTATATAATTGTATATGTAAAAGAGAAAATGAGTGTGTGCGTGATTGTAGAGATGTGAATCGTGTCCTCGATCGTCTTAACGATCGATTTCGGCTGGGAGGGGGAGGGAATCGTATTGTTGCCGTTTGGGGGGGTAAAATATCGTGATATATCGTTAAAATCGTTAAAACCCGCTAAAACCCACCCCCGACCCTTTAAATTAAATCCCCCACCCTCCCGAACCCCACCCCCCCCCAATGACTTAAATTACCTGGTGGTCCAGCGGCGGTCCGGAACGGCAGCGGTCCGGAACGGGCTCCTACTACTGAATCTTGTTGTCTTCGGCCGGCGCCATTTTCCAAAATGGCGCCGAAAAATGGCGGCGGCCATAGACCAACAGGATTCGACGGCAGGAGGTCCTTCCAGACCCCCGCTGGACTTTTGGCAAGTCTTGTGGGGGTCAGGAGGCCCCCCCCCCCCAAGCTGGCCAAAAGTTCCTGGAGGTCCAGCGGGGGTCAGGGAGCGATTTCCCGCCGCGAATCGTTTTCCGTACGGAAAATGGAGCCGGCAGGAGATCGACTGCAGGAGGTCGTTCAGCGAGGGTTCCAGCGCCTCGCTGAACGACCTCCTGCAGTCGATCTCCTGCCGGCGCCATTTTCCGTACGGAAAACGATTCGCGGTGGGAAATCGCTCCCTGACCCCCGCTGGACCTCCAGGAACTTTTGGCCAGCTTGGGGGGGGCCTCCTGACCCCCACAAGACTTGCCAAAAGTCCAGCGGGGGTCTGGAAGGACCTCCTGCCGTCGAATCCTGTTGGTCTATGGCCGCCGCCATTTTTCGGCCCCATTTTGGAAAATGGCGCCGGCCGAAGACAACAAGATTCAGTAGCAGGAGCCCGTTCCGGACCGCTGCCGTTCCGGACCGCCGCTGGACCACCAGGTAATTTAAGTCATTTGGGGGGGGGGTTCGGGAGGGTGGGGGATTTAATTTAAAGGGTCGGGGGTGGGTTTTAGCGGGTTTTAACGATTTTAACGATATATCACGATATTTTACCCCCCCAAACGGCAACAATACGATTCCCTCCCCCTCCCAGCCGAAATCGATCGTTAAGACAATCGAGGACACGATTCACATCTCTACAATCACGCACACACTCATTTTCTCTTTTACATATACAATTATATACACAAATACTTGTTTGCTCTCATTCATGCTCAATCATACACACATATATGCTTGTTTTCTCTCAGATATACTCAATTATATACACATGCACATTTGCTCTCACACATGCTCACTTATACCCACAAATGCTTGTTTACTTTCTCACTTGTTCATACACAAACACATGATCTGCTCACATATGCTCATACACACACATATGCTTGTTTGCTCACACATGCACAATCATACACACATGCTAGTTAGCTCTCAATCATACACAAATGCTCATTCACTGACATGTTCAATCAAACACACACATGCTATGCTTTCTCATATATGCTCAATCATACACACATGTCCATTCACTCTCACATGCTCAATCATGCACACACACACATGTTCACGCTCATTTGCTCGCACTCACATGCTCACACACACACACACACACACACACACACACAGACGTTACTATGCTGTCTTTCTCTCTCTCATACACACATGGTCAACCATACATACACATATGCTTGTTCGCTCTCTTTCACACATGCTCAATCACAAACACACATACACATACATTTGCTCTCTCTCTCTCTCTCACATACACACACATTCCTTCTCTCTCTTTCTTTTTGCAGGCATGTTTCTTCTGACTGCAGGGCCAGAATGGGAGGTCTTTTGGGGGGGGGGGGGGGGGGGGGTGGTCAACGAGCCACTCTCTTCTTAAATGTGAGGGAGGTGAAGGAAGCCCATGTTACTTCATGGGCTAGCTCCTCCGGACTCCCAAGGTGGGAGATGGATGCTGCTTTTGTTGCTCCGTGGGGTGTGTTCATTCTGAGGTGTGGTGGGTAGCTGATGCAGCTCCAAGGGCAGTTCTTCTTCAGGCTGCAGATGCGAGGTGAGAGGCTGATGTTTATTTTTTTCAGCCCGTGACTCACATTCTCCCTAAATGCAGTGGAAGAGGCTGATGCTGCTTGGCAGGGTGTGCTCCTAACTTCCAGAGGTGGGAAGTTGATGTTGCTTCTTGCAACTCTCTAAGCCCTTCTGCTCCTGACTGAGCATGGGCAGGGGCAGTGTTGATATTTTTTTTGTCCCAATGTGATGGCCGCCGCCGCTCCCCCTCCCCCTCCCCCCAGACTCCAGAAGCTGGTACAGCAGTTTTCTCCCCCTGGCAGCTATGCTCTTGATGTGCCAAACCTCTGTTGTTAAGGGGGAGGCCAGCAGATTGTGATGGTGCCCCTCATGGATGGTGCCTATGGCCGAGGCCATATCAACCATAGGCTAGCTACGGCTCTGGTGCAGACTCATAGTCACATTGGCGGAAAGCAATATTCAGGCAGCAGGTTAACATGGGTAAAACACTTTGAAATTTATCTTCCCCATGTCTAAGGGTATTCACCAGTGGCTTAGTTTGTGCCATTGACATTTTTCCATTCACCTGTAAATTAAAATTTTTGTTATTTATGACACTGTGAATGCAAAAGGAAGTAAAAAGATATCTGTTAACTGTTTTTTCAGAGCTGGAATTGGCTACTAGAACCACTCTGCTGATGTTAAACCCAGTGTCCTGGACAAACTCCTCTATCCCTTCTACCTTGGGATAAAAAGCCTCCTGAATCTGGAATCAGTTGGCTCCTTCATAGAAATCACTCCAAACTTAAGACAAAAAAGACAGGAAAAGCTACCCTTTCTCTTCCCAGGAGCCTTAAAAAGCACAATCCCCTTGGGTTTTCTCTTCTGCTTTCTAGAAAACATCTCTTTCAGCTCCACCAACCACCAACTCTCAGGGCTTCATGGAGTCACCTTTATTAACTCTACAGCTGACCAACCCTTTAGGGAAGGGGTCCCCAAACTTGGTCCTTGTGAGCTACAACTCAGTCAGCTTTTCAGCATTGAATGTGCATGAGATCTATTTGCATACAAAAGAGCCAGTGCATGCAAATAGATCTCATGCATATTCATTTTGGCAATCCTGAAAATAAGACTTGGCTGTAGCCCTTGAGGACTGAGTTTGGGGCCTTCAGTTTTAGGGTATGGTCCCTCAATGTCACTCAATCTATTCACACACCTCTTGGACCTCCCATTGCTGGAACGCTTCTCAGAGTCTCAATTGTGAAGCCTAGGCAGCCTGACAATTGCATTAGATACAGAAAAAGAGATTTTCAAAGGCCATTTACCCAGGTAAAACAGGCATTTGAAAACTACCCACCCAGTACATGGATAAAAGTACTTGTGAAGAACAGCGGCATGTCTGCTTTTACTTGAGGGAAAAACCAGTTGGATTCGAGATCAGGTTAGGTTGAGATTTTCAAAACTCTGATTTTTAGGGAAAAAGGATTCACAGAAAAAGAAGATGTAAATCTCTGCAGTTACAGTTTATTTAGGCAATTTTCAAAGGGAAAGTACATGCATGCTTTCCCTTTGAGAACTGCTGCAAAGTCTGTAGGGAAAGTTCCCCGCAGACTTTACAACAACTCACATAGAAAACTGAGGATATATATATATTACAGAGAAAAATCTGCATAATATTATTTCTACCCAACAGGAAACTAAAATGGCATTAATTCCACTCCCCCACCGATAAAAACTTAAGGATTGATTTACTAAGCTGCACTAAGCTTTGGCAGTTAAAACATGCATTTTTAACACTTGTTCATGCCCGATTTTCAGGCAGATGAGGCCTTATTTTTATTTATTTTTTAAAAATCTTTTTATTGAAAGTTTTATGCAGAATACAAGGAAGAAAAAGCAGGCCATACATAACAACTGACCAATAGATTAACAATAAACAACTGATCCGCCATTTTATAGAGAGCAAGAAGTAATGCTAATAAAATAAAAGAATAGAAAAGACAAGGTTAGGGGTAGAAATAAAAAAGAAATGAAAGAAAGAAAGAAAAAGGGAGGAAAAAGAAAGAATAAAGGATCAAGAAAACATTATAAGAGATCTCAAGGTCAACCAGTATGTGAAAAGTTATTATGAAGAAACAATATAAGTCCAAAGGCTTCCACACCTGTGATCACTTTACAAGCCTGTTAAATTTAATCGCCATTGCTTTCTCATATTTGCAATACAAACATACAGAATTCCACCAAAGGTGTTCAGACATCTCCCTATGCTTCCAGTTAGACATAATGTTATGCAGGGCTATCGTTAATGAAAAATCTAACAATTTGCAATGAGTAAGAGAAAGATTTATAGAAGGTTTGGCATCTTTTAAGTAAGATCCAATATTGAAGAAATAGTGGACCAAATTTGTTGCCAAAACTTATTGACATAAGGACATGAAAAAAGCATATGTTTCAAAGTAGCTTTGTTAGTCGAGCAAGACCAACACATGTGGGATGTAAGAAGACCAGCCCGATGAAGCTTCCAAGGAGTCCATATAGCCCTATGAATAATGAAAAAGGAAGTCTGTGTTAAACTGGAAGATAGCGAGATGCAAATAGAGGTTGACCATACATATTCCCACATCTCTTTAGAAGGCACCGTATCAATTTCTGAGGACCATATAGGATACAAATGCTTTGTGGAATGTCTCAAGGAGAGACATTTAATGACTTTATATAATCTGGAGGCTAGGTGACCTTTATTCCCGTGATCTTTATAAATCGTGAAAAGATATGGCAATTTATCAGGAAACAGCTTTGACCTTACTGTGACTTGTAAAGCACTGTGTAGTTGCAGTCAGGCATAAAACTGAGTACTGGATAATAGGGATGTGAATCGTTTTTTGACGATTTAAAATATCGTCCGATATATTTTAAATCGTAAAAAATCGTTAGAGCCGCGATACAATAACAATTCCCCTGATTTATCGTCAAAAAATCGTAAATCGGGGGAAGGGGGAGGGCGGGAAAACCTGCACACTAAAACAACCCTAAAACCCACCCATTTTGCCGTACGCCGTTCGACAACACGATTTGACTGCAGGAGTTCGTTCCGGGCCCCCGCTGGACTTTTGGCAAGTCTTGTGGGGGTCAGGAGGCCCCCCCCAAGCTGGCCAAAAGTCCCTGGGGGTCCAGCGGGGGTCTGGAATGACCTACTGCAGTCGAATCGTTTTTCCGTACGGAAAAATGATTCGCGGTAGGAGATCGCTCCCGGACCCCCGTTGGACTTTTGGCAAGTCTTGTGGGGGTCAGGAGGCCCCCCCAAGCTGGCCAAAAGTCCCTGGGGGTCCAGCGGGGGTCCGGGAGCGATCTCCTACGCTCCTGACGTCGGGGGACAAAAAAACAAAATGGCGCCGGCGCTACCTTTAACCTGACAGGTCAAAGGTAGCGCCGGCGCCATTTCTACAACGCACGGAGGTCCGAGAGTAAAACATCACACCGGGACACTTCCTCTGGACCCCAGGTAATTTAAGGCATTTTGGGGGGATTCGGGAGGGTGGGGGATTTATTTTAAAGGGTCGGGGTGGGTTTTAGGGTTGTTTTAGTGTGCCGGTTTTCCCGCCCTCCCCCTTCCCCTTCCCCCCCACTGGACCCCAGGTAATTTAAGGCATTTTGGGGGGGTTCAGGAGGGTGGGGGATTTATTTTAAAGGGTCAGGGTGTGTTTTAGGGATGTTTTAGTGTGCCGGTTTTCGATTTACATGATTTACACGATATTTAAAAAACCCAAACTGCGACGATCCGATTCCCTCCCCCTCCCAGCCGAAATCGATCGTTAAGACGATCGATCACATGATTCACATCTCTACTGGATAAGTCAAAACATTCTTTTAGCAGGGTGAACGACATGATGCTATCATCTCTCAAAACTAATGAGAAGAACCAGATGTCTTTCTTCTGCCAAATAGACCAATTGAGGGAATGATCCCCAACCTTTATTAAGGGGTTGTGCCAAAGAGGGGCCAATATAGAATTGTGCCAAGAGTAAGTGTGGGAAGGGCGGAGCGAGTCAAATTCCATAAAGGCCCTGTGTAAGGACCGCAATATGGAATTGGAGGCTAAGCTGGGTAGAAGGGTCATACCTGGAAAACTGATTGATAGAAAGGGGGAAATAAGTGATCATTCTATGTAGGCCCAGCGGAGTTGTTCTATGGATGTCAGTTCATTAGTAAAATGATGGCAGCCTTGGTGGTAGGCATAGAAATCCAAGTTTACTCCTACACTAATTTTTGCAGCCTTCAATTTAGAGAGAGCAATTCTGGGCACTTTGTTTTGCCATAAAAATGTTGTTAATAGTCTGTCTATGTGGGCCTCATTCCACCCTTCAGGTTCACGGCTTATCCCGTGCTGTGGAACACTACCGGACCTTTGCTACATCTGGGTGAGACCATCTTCTACAGATACTGTCCGAGCTTACTGTGTCCGTTCTTACTGTCCGAGCTTACTGTCCGTTCCTTGGGCAAGATCCAACTCTTCAACAGCAGTATAATAAAGCTTTCTCTCCTCAGTGTCTGCTTACTAGAGTCTAGCCAATCGTTATGGTTTCCCAGGGGGCCCCTCCACATGGGAGGAGTCATTGCCACGTCGACCAAGAGTCCACAATATGCCACAAACCCAACAGATTGCTAACTCCATGGACTTGGCTCATCTCGCAGCTTTTCAGGCCATTCCTGGCCTAGCCCAGCAGATCACTGAGCAACAAAAGTCTCTGGAAAGCCTGGCTGCTGCCTTCAGTCAGTTACATGCACATAGACTCCGGTGCTGGAGGAAATTTCTTCTTAAAACGTTTAGTAGAACATATACGGATTCCTACCACACCAATAGCTAAGCCATTGCTATTATCTTCTAGGGATGTGAATCGTTTTTCAACGATTAAAATTATCGTCCGATAATGTTAATATCGTCTTAAATCGTTATAGAACACGATACAATAGAAATTCTAACGATTTATCGTTAAAAATCGTTAAATCGTGTTAGTGCGCACTAAATCGAGTTAGTGCGCACTAACTCCCCGTTAGTGCGCACTAACTCGATTTAGTGCACACTAACTGAAAATGATACAAATAAACACTTTCCAGGTCACTGAAGGTCAGTTAGGAATGAATATGTGTTCCTATTGGCTGGCTGCCCTCTTATCTATTGATGTTACCAAGGTTACCACTGAGGTGATGGTTGGGGGGATGGGAAATGGAACTGGAAACTAACGAACACCAACAGAAAATGAAACAAAGTGTTCACACTTCCCAGGTCAGTAAAGGTCACTTAGGAATGAATATGTATGTATGTATTCCTATTGGCTGGCTGTGCTCTTATCTATTGATGTTACCAAGGCTAACACTGAGGTAATGGTTGGGGGGGATGTGAAATGGAAACAGTTGGAAGCTTGACAAAAAAAGTAATGTAATGATCAGCACTCGCGTGACTAGAACTTGTTTGTTTATTATTTTTGTTAGCAGGCACCTGAAATGCTAGTGCATGTTGAATTTGCCAATCACTGTGCATTTTAGAAAGGTGGTCCTGGCTGGAACTGTACACAGTTCAAATATATGTAATTGATTGTTGGTAAGTGTATTTTTTAAGTAGCCACACTGGCACAAGTATGTTTACTTTTCCTCCTACTTAACTCACAGGCTCAGCTTTGTAAGAAGGGCTTCTCTGCTTGTGTGTTGTTTTTGTTTGGTGTGAGGAGAGCAGAAACATCAGATCTTTATTCAATCTACTACAGTCATCTCTTACAGTGCCCTATCCCTATTAATACCAGGAGTGTTGTGATCTTCCTGCACACAGTGCCCTAACCCTGATACCAGTCTGAGACAGCTCCCTCCCTGCATTACTAGTGAGAGGCTGGCTTCACAGACAGGGGGGAGCTGCCTGACCCTCACTCCTGACTTCCCCCATGTCCCAGCTAGTGAATGGTGTGTGGGTGAGGGGGGGGGGGGAGGATGGTGAAGTCTGAGACAGCTCCCTCCCTGCATTACTAGTGAGAGGCTGGCTTCACAGACAGGGGGGAGCTGCCTGACCCTCACTCCTGACTTCCCCCATGTCCCAGCTAGTGAATGGTGTGTGGGTAAGGGGGGGGGGGGGAGGAGGATGGTGAAGTCTGAGACAGCTCCCTCCCTGCATTACTAGTGAGAGGCTGGCTTCACAGACAGGGGGGGGCTGCCTGACCCTCACTCCTGACTTCCCCCATGTCCCAGCTAGTGAATGGTGTGTGGGTGAGGGGGGGGGGGGGGAGAGGAGGATGGTGAAGTCTGAGACAGCTCCCTCCCTGCATTACTAGTGAGAGGCTGGCTTCAAAGACAGGGGGGAGCTGCCTGACCCTCACTCCTGACTTCCCCCATGTCCCAGCTAGTGAATGGTGTGTGGGTGAGGGGGGGGGGGGGGAGGAGGATGGTGAAGTCTGAGACAGCTCCCTCCCTGCATTACTAGTGAGAGGCTGGCTTCACAGACAGGGGGGAGCTGCCTGACCCTCACTCCTGACTTCCCCCATGTCCCAGCTAGTGAATGGTGTGTGGGTGAGGGGGGGGGGGAGGATGGTGAAGTCTGAGACAGCTCCCTCCCTGCATTACTAGTGAGAGGCTGGCTTCACAGACAGGGGGGAGCTGCCTGACCCTCACTCCTGACTTCCCCCATGTCCCAGCTAGTGAATGGTGTGTGGGTGAGGGGGGGGGGAGGATGGTGAAGTCTGAGACAGCTCCCTCCCTGCATTACTAGTGAGAGGCTGGCTTCACAGACAGGGGGGAGCTGCCTGACCCTCACTCCTGACTTCCCCCATGTCCCAGCTAGTGAATGGTGTGTGGGTGAGGGGGGGGGGGGGGAGGATGGTGAAGTCTGAGACAGCTCCCTCCCTGCATTACTAGTGAGAGGCTGGCTTCACAGACAGGGGGGAGCTGCCTGACCCTCACTCCTGACTTCCCCCATGTCCCAGCTAGTGAATGGTGTGTGGGTGAGGGGGGGGGGGGGGAGGATGGTGAAGTCTGAGACAGCTCCCGCCCTGCATTACTAGTGAGAGGCTGGCTTCACAGACAGGGGGGAGCTGCCTGACCCTCACTCCTGACTTCCCCCATGTCCCAGCTAGTGAATGGTGTGTGGGTGAGGGGGGGGGGGGAGGATGGTGAAGTCTGAGACAGCTCCCTCCCTGCATTACTAGTGAGAGGCTGGCTTCACAGACAGGGGGGAGCTGACTGACCCTCACTCCTGACTTCCCCCATGTCCCAGCTAGTGAATGGTGTGTGGGTGAGGGGGGGGGGGGGGGGATGGTGAAGTCTGAGACAGCCCCCTCCCTGCATTACTAGTGAGAGGCTGGCTTCACAGACAGGGGGGAGCTGCCTGACCCTCACTCCTGACTTCCCCCATGTCCCAGCTAGTGAATGGTGTGTGGGTGAGGGTGGGGGGGAGGATGGTGAAGTCTGAGACAGCTCCCTCCCTGCATTACTAGTGAGAGGCTGGCTTCACAGACAGGGGGGAGCTGCCTGACCCTCACTCCTGACTTCCCCCATGTCCCAGCTAGTGAATGGTGTGTGGGTGGGGGGGAGGGGGGGGGGGAGGAGGATGGTGAAGTCTGAGACAGCTCCCTCCCTGCATTACTAGTAAGAGGCTGGCTTCACAGACAGGGGGGAGCTGCCTGACCCTCACTCAAGCAGAGAAGCCCTTCTTACAAAGCTGAGCTAGTGAGTTAAGTAGGAGGAAAAGTAAACATACTTGTGCCAGAGTGGCTACTTAAAAAATACACTTACCAACAATCAATTACATATATTTGAACTGTGTACAGTTCCAGCCAGGACCACCTTTCTAAAATGCACAGTGATTGGCAAATTCAACATGCACGTGTCTGCTAACAAAAATAATAAACAAAGAAGTTCTAGTCACGTGAGTGCTGATCATCACATGTCAAGCTTCCAACTGTTTCCATTTCACATCCCCCCAACCATTACCTCAGTGGTAACCTTGGTAACATCAATAGATAAGAGCACAGCCAGCCAATAGGAATACATATTCATTCCTAAGTGACCTTTACTGACCTGGGAAGTGTGAACACTTTGTTTCATTTTCTGTTGGTGTTCATGAGTTTCCAGTTCCATTTCCCATCCCCCCAACCATCACCTCAGTGGTAACCTTGGTAACATCAATAGATAAGAGGGCTGCCAGCCAATAGGAAACCATATTCATTCCTAACTGACCTTCAGTGACCTGGAAAGTGTCTATTTGTATCATTTTGAGTTAGTGCGCACTAACCCGAGTTAGTGCGCACTAATCGGAAAAAACGATTTTTAACGATTTTTCAACGAAATAATCGTGCCAAACACGATTTTCTTCTCCTGCCACATGATTTCTATCGTTAAGACGATATGGAAAACGATTCACATCTCTATTATCTTCAATCCAGGGGGAACCATTGCCTGGAGAGGTTTCATTGGTAACCCAGGCCATCGGCCTGCACACCGGAGCTTTACACTCTGAAACCATCTCATTCCTCGTATTGGAAAAGGCCATGCATCCGGTGGTAGTTGGACTGCCCTGGCTACAAGATCAGTTGCCACAGTTTAACTGGGCAACGCTGGAATTATCCTGGTGGGGACCTGACTGTCATGGCCTGTGTCTCGCAGAAGTCTCACCACTAATATGCATGCCCACTACACCATCTTTACCAGGCTTACCTCCACAATATGCCTCCTTCCAGGATATCTTCTCTAAACAAGCAGCAGATGAACTTCCACCTCACAGGGTTTTTGACTGTGATATAAACCTGAAACCCAATATGGAGCCTCCCAAAGGGAAAGTTTACCCTCTTTCTGCAGCTGAGACTAAGGCCATGTCCACCTATATACAAGAGAACCTTCAAAAAGGTTTTATCAGACCCTCCCAAATCTCCGGCTGGTGCAGGATTCATTTTTGTGAGAAAAAAAGATGGCACCTTACACCCCTGCATCGACTATAGGGATCTGAATGAAATTACCATCAAGGACCGGTATGCCTTGCCCTTAATTTCCGAACTATTTGATAGACTCCAGGGAGCCAAAATATTTTCTAAACTGGATCTCAAAGGAGTTTACAACTCAGTGCGCATTCTTGAAGGTGACGAATGGAAGACAGCCTTTAACACCCGTAATGTGTTAGGGTTTGAGGTGTTGGAGTGGATTCTTGAGTACTGCAGAGATGGCCACTCCCACGGGGAGGAGCCCCATGAGGAACCGCAGTACTAGGCTATACATGCAGGCACAGAGAAGTTGAATTTATTGTACAGCTCGATGGTACTGCCCAGTAGGGATGTGAATCGTGTCCTCGATCGTCTTAACGATCGATTTCGGCTGGGAGGGGGAGGGAATTGTATTGTTGCCGTTTGGGGGGGGTAAAATATCGTGAAAAATCGTGAAAAATCAAAAAAACGTAAAATCGCAAATCCGGCACATTAAAACCCCCTAAAACCCACCCCCGACCCTTTAAATTAAATCCCCCACCCCAATGACTTAAATAACCTGCGGGTCCAGCGGCGGTCCTGGAACGGCAGCGGTCCGGAACGGGCTCCTGCTACTGAATCTTGTTGTCTTCAGCCGGCGCCATTTTCCAAAATGGGCCGAAAAATGGCGGCGGCCATAGACGAACACGATTGGACGGCAGGAGGTCCTTCCGGACCCCCGCTGGACTTTTGGCAAGTCTTGTGGGGGTCAGGAGGCCCCCCCCAAGCTGGCCAAAAGTTCCTGGAGGTCCAGCGGGGGTCAGGGAGCGATTTCCCAGCCGCGAATCAGTTTTCGTACGGAAAATGGCGCCGGCAGGAGATCGACTGCAGGAGGTCGTTCAGCGAGGGTTCCGGACCCTCGCTGAACTGACCTCCTGCAGTCGATCTCCTGCCGGTGCCATTTTCCGTACGAAAACGATTCGCGGCGGGAAATCGCTCCCTGACCCCCGCTGGACCTCCAGGAACTTTTGGCCAGCTTGGGGGGGCCTCCTGACCCCCACAAGACTTGCCAAAAGTCCAGCGGGGGTCCGGAAGGACCTCCTGCCGTCCAATCGTGTTCGTCTATGGCCGCCGCCATTTTTCGGCGCCATTTTGGAAAATGGCGCCGGCTGAAGACAACAAGATTCAGTAGCAGGAGCCCGTTCCGGACCGCTGCCGTTCCGGACCGCCGCTGGACCCGCAGGTTATTTAAGTCATTGGGGTGGGGGATTTAATTTAAAGGGTCGGGGGTGGGTTTTAGGGGGTTTTAGTGTGCCGGCTCACGATTCTAACGATTTATAACGATAAATCGTTAGAATCTCTATTGTATTGTGTTCCATAACGGTTTAAGACGATATTAAAATTATCGGACGATAATTTTAATCGTCCTAAAACGATTCACATCCCTACTGCCCAGGGAGCGGACAGCAGTGAGGGTAACCCAGTGAAGTAGTCCAGGGGTCCTCAGCAGAGGAGACCAGTCTCACACTCGAGTTGGTGATAGGCAGTGCAGCGTAGCAGGAACAGGTCCTGGATGTGGACACTGAGCACTGAAGCTGAACATGAGACAGACTGAAGGGTTAGTACTCACTGAAGTAGAAAGCTGTATTGTTGAAGGTCCTGGCAGGCAGAAGTAGTTCAGTGGCAGCCACCAGATAGGGACAGCAGGCCCTCAAGGAGCGAGTACCTGGTATCCCAGGATAGGTACCTGAAATAGAGCAGATGGGCCCCCGAAGAGCGGGTACCCAGGTTAGTGGAGAAAATACCCTGAAGGGCAGAGAGAGCTTCCTGCGACAGCAGGGAAGCGGAAGAACAGCTTAGACCGGAGGCAGTCCAATCCTTGCTAACTCAGTTTGTTAGCAAACGAAGGGGAGGCTAAATACTAGGATGTGATGACATCACTCAGAGGGGATACCCCCGAGGTTCCCGCCATGACGTGGATAGAAATGTGGGTGGCGTGCACACGCGCACCCTAGGAGGCCCTCAGGAAAATCATGGTGAACACCATCACCGTTGCCAATCCGGGGACACCGGAGAGAGTGGCATGAAGAAGCAGCAGCAGCCATCTTCCCAAGGCTTGAGGAAAGAGAAGGAAGAAAGGTGAGGCACAGAGGTCGAAGCTGTCTGAGACCGATGGATGCAACAGTACCCCCCTTCAAAGGGCCCCCTCCAAACCCCCCTACCTGGTCTTGGTTTTTGAGAATGCGATCAATGAAATTGATGAAGCATCTCTTTGTCTATGATATTAGCCAAAGGTTCCCAAGAGTTTTCTTCTGGTCCGTATCCCTCCCATGACAGGAGGTATTCCCAAACTCTGCCTCTCTTTCTTACATCAAGGATGGCATGCACCTTATATTCGATGTCTTCTTCTGCATCAACAGGGGTAGGTTCAGGTGTCTTAGTGGAAAACTCGCTAAGAACAAGCGGTTTCACTAGCAAAACATGGAATGCATTGTGAACCCTCATAGCTGGAGGACGTTTCAGACTATAGGTGAGTGAGCCCAACCGTCAGAGAATAGGAAAGGGTCCGACAAAGCGTGGAGCAAATCGAGCAGATGGAAGCTTAAGTCTTAGATGTTTGGTAGAAAGCCAAACTTTATCTCCAGGCTGGAATTCAGGAGACTTGCTTTGGTGAGCATCATAGCCTTTCTTTCCTCGTTGTCCTGCTTTTTGGAGCATCTCTTTAGTCTTTGATCTTTGGGAGTGGATTGAGCTGCCGGGGACGACACAGAAAGTGGAAGTGGTAAAGGTGGTAAAGGTTGTCGTCCGTAGACCACTTCAAAAGGAGTAGATCCAGTAGATGACACTGGATGCGAATTGATGGCAAATTCAGCCCAGGGCAACAGTTCAGCCCACTCACTCTGTCGTGAACTGACATAGGCGCGAAGGAACTGTTTGAGAGTCCTATTCATTCTCTCAGTTTGGCCATTTGACTGAGGATGATACGCAGAGGTGAAGTCAAGTGTGGTGTCGAATTTCTTACACAAGGCTTTCCAGAACTTTGCTGTAAATTGAGCTCCTCTGTCAGAAACAATGTGTTTAGGCATGCCATGTAGGCGAAAGATGTGACTGATGAATAACTTAGCAAGTTCCATGGCTGATGGCAAGCCAGGGAGAGCCACGAAGAGAACCATCTTCGAAAATCAATCCACTGTAACCCAAATGGTATTGTTACCTCCAGAAAGTGGCAGGTCCACCACAAAATCTATTGCAATATGGGTCCAGGGCTCATACGGTGCTGGCAAGGGTTGAAGGAGGCCCCAAGGACGTCCAGCGGAGGTTTCTGTCTGGCACAATTGGAACAGGAGGCTACGTAAGCTAGAGTGTCTTCTTTCATGATGGGCCAGCAGTAATACTTTTGTAGCTTGGCTAGTGTTTGCCATTGACCAGGGTGTCCGGCCAGTTTCGAATCATTAGCCCATCTTAGCAATTTCTTTCTTAGCTTGCAGGGTACAATGGTCTTGCCCGGGGGTACCGGATGTGTAGCTGTGAGAATCACTCTCTTCGGGTCAATAATATGCTGGGGTTCATCAGGTACGTCCTCTGAGAGGAAAGAGCAAGATAATGCGTCTGCTCTGACATTCTTGTCACCAGGGCGATATTTCAGCAAAACGTCAAATCTGTTGAAGAACAGGGACCACCTTGTCTGTCTATGGTTGAGGCGATGAGCGTGACGGAGGTACTCCAGAATTTTGTGATCAGTGTAAACAGTAATCTGATGTTGTGCACCCTCAAGCCAGGGGCGCCATTCTTCAAATGCAATTTTTATTGCCAGCAGTTCTTTATCCCCAATGCCGTAGTTCTTCTTCACTGGCGAGAAGCATCAGAAAAAGAATGAACAGGGGTGCAAAATCTTTGAATCGCCGGTCTGGCTTAGCACGGCCCCTACACCTAAATTAGAGGCATCAACTTCCACAATGAAGGGTCGAGTAGCGTCCGAATGGCGGAAACATGGTTTACTTGGAAAGGCGTCTTTTAACTTCTGGCATGCAGTCCCAGCTTTCATAGACGAAGTAGCAGCGTTGGCTCCCTTCTTAATCAGTGCTGTTAATGGAACAGTCAATGAAGAGTAATTTTTAATAAAGATACAGTAGTAATTTGTAAATCCCAAAAATCTCAAGCTTCTGAAGGTCCATTGGAAACCATTGTTTGAGACAATCAGCTCGATACAGTAACATTCAGTTGAAGTTTTCTCGTCTGTAACGAGCTCCCTGCGCACAATTCGGACGCGTAAGGCAAATCAGCGATACAGTTTCCAGTTTCGCGCGTCCGTAGCGCTTCTTAAAACAGACGCGTAACCCTTCCCGCACCCGGCATGTAAATGAACGAATTAGCTGTATAATGAAGGAATTAGCTATTCCCCTCCGATACCGTAACGCGCGCTCAAGTTATCTCATTAGTAACGCACTGTTTTGCCGCGGCCGTAACGTGTTAGTTTACCGCCTCCCCCTAGTAGGAGTTAGGACTGTGAGTCTAGTAACAAATCCATCGACACCGCTTAAGACACTCAAAAACAATAAAACACAATTAAAAAAAAAAGCGATACAGAGATGATCGAGAAAATGTAATGATGTGGGACACATAAAACCTGTCAGAAGAAAAAAAAAATTTTAAATACCTGTCTGAGGGCCGCGTCGGTCCAGGCTCCCGGCGGGATCCGGGGGGCCGGTGGTCGCGTGTTAAATCTAGGCCGCGGGCGGGTGGGGCGCCTGTTCCAGGCGGCAGCGGCGGTGGGGGGACACGCGTTAGTTCGAGACGGCCGGCGGGCGGCGGGTGGTCGCGTGTTAAATCTAGGCCGGGTCGCACAGACGCGCATTCATCCAGGCGGAGGAGCCGGCGGCGCCGGCTCCTCCGCCTGGATGAATGAATGCGCGCCTGTGCGACCCCTGCGTTTCGGCGCTCAAGGCAGTCACATGCCGTGACGTCACGCCTTGAGCGCCGAAACGCAGGGGTCGCACAGGCGCGCATTCATTCATCCAGGCGGAGGAGCCGGTGGCGAAAGCAGCCGGCTCCTCCGCCTGGATGAATGAATTCATTCACTGCCGGTGGGGGTTGCCTCTCCGGCAGCCCCCACCGGCAGTGAATGAATGCGCGCCTGTGCGACCCCTGCGTTTCGGCGCTCAAGGCAGTCACATGCCGTGACGTCACGCCTTGAGCGCCGAAACGCAGGGGTCGCACAGGCGCGCATTCATTCATCCAGGCGGAGGAGCCGGTGGCGAAAGCAGCCGGCTCCTCCGCCTGGATGAATGAATTCATTCACTGCCGGTGGGGGTTGCCTCTCCGGCAGCCCCCACCGGCAGTGAATGAATGAATGTGCGCCTGTGCGGACCCGGCCTAGATTTAACACGCGACCACCCGCCACCCGCCGGCCGTCTCGAACTAACGCGTGTCCCCCCGCCGCCGCTGCCGCCGCGCCCACCCGCCCGCGGCCTAGATTTAACACGCGACCACCGGCCCCCTGGATCCCGCCGGCCGCCTGGACCCACGCGGCCCTCCGACAGCTATTTACAAATTTTGATTTTTACACTTCCTGGTGCCTGTCATTTCAAATGTCATTTGAAATGACAGGTACCAGCGCACCCAGGTTACTGTATAGGCGCTGTATTAAGCGTCTATACAGTAAAATGGGTTACGCGGCCATAACCCTTCCCTACCGCTTTAAAGCCGCGGCATGCATTTGCATGCGATTAGAGGAGAGTATCGGGGAGTTAGTGAAGAGAACTGTGCGTGCGGGGAGGAAGGGTGCGCCTGACACTACCGCACTGTTTTTACCGCGGCCTTACTGGATCGAGCCGTATGTAAGCTAAGAAGGGCACAGATTCTTTATGAAATTCGCATTTAGACAATTTGGCGTACAAGCGGTTCTCACGAAGTCTCTGCAAAATTCTTTTGACATCTTCCTGATGGGATTGCAGGTCCTGAGAAAATATCAAGATGTCATCTAAGTAGACAACGACACATTGGTAGAGTAAATCAATGGAATATCACTCATCAGGTTTTGGAAGACAGCCGGGGCATTGCACAAGCCGAAGGGCATCACCAGGTATTCAAAGTCTCCATCCCAGACACTTAAAAAGCCATCTTCCATTCATCACTAGAGCGGATGCGAACTAGATTATATGCTCTTTTGAGGTCAAGCTTGGAGAATATCTTGGCTCCCTGTAACCTATCAAATAGCTGAGATGAGTGGTAAGGGGTAGCGATCCTTTATTGTGATCACATTCCGACCTCTGTAGTCAATGCACAGACGTAACTTCTGTCCTTTTACCCCACGAAGAAAAATCCTGCACTGGCAGGAGACTTAGAAGGTCTTATGAAGCCTTTCTGGAGATTCTTCTGGATGTACTCCGACATCACTTTATTCTCCGCTACGGAGAGGGGGCAGACCCTTCCTTTGGGTGGTTCCGTATTTGGCTTCAAATTAATTGCACAGTCATATGATCTGTGTGGAGGTAACACATCAGCAGCTTCTTTTGAGACTACATCTTGGTAAGATGCATATTGAGGTGGCAATCCAGGCAACAACGGGGTAGTTGGCATGCATGATATTGGAGAGACTTCCATTAAGCATTTGCCATGACAATCTGGACCCTAACGTGAAAACTCCAACGTGGTCCAGTTGAATTGTGGCATGTGTTTCTGCAGCCATGGTAGCCCAATTACCAAAGGGTGCATGGCTTTCTCTAGCACTAAGAAAGAAATAGTCTCTGTATAAAGAGCACCGGTAAGTAAGCTCACTGGCTCAGTAAGCAGAGTTACTTCACTCGGTAAGGGATCTCCATGAAGAGAGGACAATAGTAATGGAGGCGTCATAGTAGTGGTAGGGATCCACAAATCTTCCACTAGACATTTCAAAATGAAATTTCCCCCTGCCCCAGAGTCTACTAAGGCAAGGAACTGATATTCTAAAGGTCTGCAGATTAAAGATACTGGAAGAGAGAGTGGAGGAGAGGGTACAATTACACCTAAGAAGAGTCCTCCCACAGGACTTAGGTCTGCCAGTTTCCCGGACATATAGGGCATGTTTGTACAGCGTGACCAGCTTGTCCATAATACATGCATAGTCCCAACTTCTTTAGGACTCGTCTCTCTTTAGAAGTCAAATGACTGCGGCCCAATTGCATTGGTTCTTCTTCGCCAGCAGCAGGCCCTGGGAGTGTAGGCCTGGGTACAGGCTTGACACGAATCTCTCCCTGGAGTGGTCTTCTGGGACTCTTGACCTCTTGAACTTTGTCACGAATTTGGCGATCAATCTTTGCTGCCAACTGCATAAGTTCTGCTAAGGTCTTGGGCATCTCACGAGTCACCAGTTCATCTTTCAACTGGGAGTTCAGGCCTTCAAAAAATAGGGTTTTCAGGCACCTAGAGAGTCAATGTAATTGAGAAGCCAATGTCTTGAATTCAATGGCAAAGTTTGGTAAAGGTTTGTTACCTTGTTTTAGATGAACCAAAGTTGATCCTGCTATCGAGAACCGGGCAGGGTCATCAAATACTGACTTAAATAGTTCAAGAAACCAAGTAAGATCATTCAGGATAGGGTCATTGTGCTCCCATAGTAGTGAGGCCCAAGCCAGCGCTCTTCCATCCAGTTACGAAAGGATATTTGGTCTTTGCATACGCTGTAGGGAAATGGTTAGGTTGCAGAGAAAGGTGCATGCAACATTGATTAATAAATCCTCTGCACTTCCAAACTTCACCCGGGAAGCGTGTTGGAGCAGAGAGAGGCACTGTAGACTTGACCGCCACTTCTGGCGGTGTAACTTCTTTACCTGCGGCAGCCGGTGTATTCATCTGTGCGTGTAGCTGATTAAAGGCAACAGTCAAGTTGTGTAACGAATTCTGTTGTTCGGAGATTCACCGGGCTGGGCCCGGAATGGCCTGCAAAGCGGTGAGCTGAGCCGAATCCATGGAGTTAGCAATCTGTTACGGTTTGACATGTTGGAGTGGATTCTTGGGTACTGCGGAGATGGCCTCTCCCACAGGGAGGAGTCCCGTGAGGAACCGTAGTACTAGGCTAGACTCTATACACGCAGACACAGAGATGTATTTATTTTACAGCTCAATGGTACTGCCCAGGGAGAGGGCAGCAGTGAGGGTAACCCAGTGAAGTAGTCCAGGGGTCCTCAGCAGAGGAGACCAGTCTCATCCTCGAGTTGGTGATAGGCAGCACGGCATAGCAGGAATAGGTTCTGGATGTGGACACCGAGCGCGGAAGCTGAAGATGAGACAGACTGAAGTAGAAAGCTAAATTTTTGAAGGTCCTGGCAGGCAGAAGTAGTTCAGTGGCAGGCACCAGATATGGACAGCAGGCCCTCAAGAAGCGAGTACCCGGTATCCCAGTATAGGTACCTGAAATAGAGCAGATGGGCCCCCGAGGAGCGGGTACCCAGGTTAGTGGAGAAAATACCCCGAAGGGCAGAGACAGCTTCCTGCAGCAGCAGGGAAGCAGCAGAGCAGCTTAGGAGGCAGTCCAATCCTTGCTAACTCAGTTTGTTAGCAAACAAAGGGTAGGCTAAATACCAGGATGTGATGACATCACTCAGAGGGAACGCCCCCAAGGTTTCTGCCATGACGTGGATAAGAACGTGAGTGCATGTGTGTGCGCACCCTAGGAGGTCCTCAGGAAAATCATGGCGAACACTGTCGCCGTTGCCGATCCAAGGACACCGGAGAGAGCGGCATGAAGACACAGCAGCAGCCATCTTCCCAAGGCTTGAGGAGAGAGAAGGAAGAAAGGTGAGGCACAGAAGTCGAAGCCGTCTGAGACCAACGGACCAACCCGATAGACACTTCGAATATCTTGTCATGCCCTTCAGTCTAAGTAACGCACCTGCAGTCTTTCAAAATATGATGAATGACATCTTACTGGACTTACTTTATCAATGTGTAGTAGTATATCTTGATGACATCCTGATCTTCTCTCAGGACCTACAAACACATCAAGAGGACGTCAAGAAGGTTTTAAGATGAAACGAAACTCGAGAAGTGTGAGTTCCACAAGGAATCTGTACCCTTCCTAGGATACATTGTTTCAAAGAACGGGTTTCAGATGGACCCCAAAAAATTAGAAAGCATCCGATATTGGCCCCAACCTACAGGTCTGAAGGCACTGCACCGTTTCTTGGGCTTCATGAATTACTACCTATCCTTTATCAAAAACTATTCATCATTGACGGTCCCTCTCACTGCAATGACCAGAAAGGGAGCCAACCCTTCCAACTGGTCTCCTGAAGCTATATCAGCCTTCCTGTCTCTCAAAGAGGCTTTTCAAAAAAAGCCGTGCCTCCACCATCCAGATCCACATCGCCTATTCATTGTCGAGGTCAATGTATCAGACTTCGGCATGGGAGTGGTTTTGAGTTAGTACAGCAAATCCAATGTGCTCCATCCATGCTCCTTCTTCTCAAGGCGGTTCTCGCCCGCCGAAAGAAACTACGGAATCGGAGACAAAGAGTTACTCGCAATCAAACTGGCCTTTGAGGAGTGGTGTCCTTGGCTGGAGGGAGCACAACATCAGATATTAGTGTACACTGATCACAAGAACTTGGAGTACCTCAGACATGCACAATGACTCAATCACCGTCAAGCTAGATGGTCACTGTTCTTTAACAGATTTGATTTCCTTTTGAAATACCGTCCGGGAGAGAAGAACATCCGGGCTGATGCCCTGTCATGATCCTTCTCACCACAGGATGTGCCTGACGAACCCTGTCACATTATTGATCCCGGGAAAGTGGTCCTTGCAGCCACTCATGTTGTACCCACTGGGAAGATGGTTGTAGCTAGAAATCAAAGGAAGAAACTATTGAAGCGGGCACATGATTCCCGCCTGGCTGGCCATCCTGGTCAGAGTCATACCTTGGCCATGTTACAGCGGTACTATTGGTGGCCAACCATGAAAAAGGATGTACAAGCTTATGTGGGTTCCTGCGCTATCTGCGCCAAGCAAAAGCCACCAGCTGGACATCCGTGGGGTCTGCTTCAACCCCTGCCAGCGCCGGACACATATAGCAACTGGACCCTGGACATATATAGCAACTGATTTTGTGGTAGACTTGAAACTCGCCAATGGGAACAATGCCATTTGGGTCACCGTTGATCGCTTCTCCAAGATGGTACATTTTGTAGCCCTACCAGGACTACTCTCAGCTGTGGAGTTAGCGAGACTCTTCATCAAACATATCTTCCATCTTCATGGAATGCCTAAGCATATTCTGACCGATAGAGGACTCCTATTCACTGATAAGTTCTGGAGAGCCCTATGTCAAAAGTTTGACATCTCTTTGGACTTGATATCCGCTTACCACCCTCAGTCTAATGGACAGACTGAATGAATGAACAGAATGCTTAGTTTCTACGGTCCTATTTTAATTCAAGACAGAGTGACTGGGCTGAACTGCTGCCTTGGGCAGAATTTGCTATCAACTTGCATCCTGCTATATCTAAGGGGTCTTCTCCCTTCCAACTCATCTATGGACAACAACCGCTTCCTCCTCTGCCAATTCCCTTATCAGTGGCTTCTCCTGCTGCACAGGCCACTGCAGCAGAGTTATCTCAGCTTTGGAAGCAAACAAAGGATCTACTCCTTAAAGCAGGACAGAAAGCAAAAAAGATCTACGATGCTCACCATCAAAAGGCACCTCAGTTTCAGCCTGGAGACAAAGTCTGGCTCAGTACCAAGTTCCTCCATCTTAAACTACCTTCAGCATGTTTTGCACCTTGCTATGTAGGTCCCTTTGCTATTCTTTGGCACTTGGGAAATCTGACATACAGTTTAAGACTACCTCCATCAATGAGAATACATAACGCCTTCCATGTCTCCCTGTTAAAACCCTTGATGCTCTCAGAGTTCTCTAAGAAGACCCAAGAACCCACTAACCTGGACACGGAGGACGATATTGAGTATGCTGTAGATGACATCTTGGATGTCCGTAAGAGAGGCAAGACGTGGGGAATTCCTCATCTCCTGGGAGGGTTATGGATCAGAATAAAACTCATGGGAGCCTTTAGCCAACATGGACAAAGACATGATACGTCAATTCCATCTCACACACCCTCAAAAACACAGACCACCAGGAGGAGGTCCTGGAGGGGGTCCTTTGAAGGGGGGTACTGTTGCATCCGTCGGTCGTAGATGACTGCGACCGCTCTGCCTCACCTCTCTTCTACCCTTTTCCTCCTGCATTGGAAGGATGGCTGCCTCTGCTGCTATTTGCCGAAACCCTCGGCGTCTCCGAGCCAGCATGGGCGTCCCCATCCACCATGCTTCTTCCTGAAGGTCTCCTAGGGCACGCAAGTGCACGCTGCCTACATTTATGAATACATCATGGTGGGAACCTCGGGGGTGGCCCCACCGCATGACGCTCCGCTCTAATTCAACAAGTTAGCAAGGACTTTGGTTTTGCTACTCTGACCACTTCTAAGCTGCTCGCTTGTATTCCTCACTACCCTCCGGGCTATCTCGCTCCTACAGATGCTCTGGGTACCCACTCCTCGGGGGCCTCTCGCTTCTACTTGCCCTCCGGGGTTAATCTGCCTAACCTTAAGGACACCCACTCCTCGGGGGACCTGTCTGCTTTCTTTCAGGAACCCTTAACTCACCTAGGTACTCGATCCTCGAGGGCCTATTCTGCTCAGGGTATCCTGCACCTCGGACCTTGGGTCCCTTTCCTCTTCAACTACCAAAGGAAGTTATCAGCACTGCTCTCTGTGAGTATCACTATGCTCCAGCTCTCCTCATTCCACCCTTCAGGTTCACGGCTTATCCTGTGCTGCGGAACACTACCGTACCTTTGCTACATCTGGGTGAGACCATCTTCTACAGAGACTGTCCGAGCTTACTGTGTTATCGCTGGACTACAGTACTGTGCGTTCCTTGGGCAAAATTCAACTCTTCAACAGCAGTATAATAAAGCTTTCTCTCCTCAGTGTCTGCTTACTAGTCTAACCAATTGTTGTGGTTCCCCACAGGGCCCCTCCCCATAGGAGGAGTCATTGCCACTTCGACCAAGAGTCCACAGTATGCCACAAACCCAACAGGAGGTCTCAGAAGATCTCATTCATCATTCTCTGGAAGATGGCTGGGGCGTTGCATAGCCAAAGGGCATCACTACGTACTCGTAGTGTCCATCTCGCTTATTGAATGCCATCTTCCAGATGTCTTCAGGTTGAATGCGGACCAAATTATAGGCCCCACACAGGTCCAACTTGGTAAAAATCCAGGCCCCCTGGAGCCAATCGAATAGCTCACTGATGAGCGGAAGTGGGTACCGGTCTTTGAGGGTGACGGCGTTCTGGCCGCGGTAGTCAATACACGGCCTTAAGGTACCGTCCTTCTTCTTTACAAAAAAGAATCCAGCACCTACAGGGGATGTAGAGGGCCTGATGAATCCTTTGGCCAGGTTTTCTTTGATGTAAACTGACATGGCCTGGGTCTCGGGAAGCGAGAGTGGGTATGTTCTCCCTTTGGGAGGCGTGGTACCAGGTTACAGCTTGATTGGGCAGTTAAACTTCTGGAGAGGTGGTAAGATGTCGGGTTGTTGCTTTGAGAAGACATATTGGTAGTCAGCATAGGGCGAAAGTAGCCCAGGATGAGTCATGGACATTAACACAGGTACGGATGGGGATACCTGCTGTAAGCAATGTGCCTGGCACCGGGGACCCCACTCGATGAGCTGGAGCAACTCCCAGTTGAAGTGTGGGGAGTGCAGTTGTAGCCAGGGCAGGCTGAGGATGATGGGGTATACTGACCGTTCCATGACCAAGAGAGGAATCTCTTCATCGTGGAGAGTCCCTATGGTCAGCCGGATGGCTAGGGTGCAAGGGGTGATGTGGTTGGGTAAGGGTTCTCCATGGATGGAGGCTATTTGCAGTGGAACCTCAAGGGGATGAGTAAGAATCTGGAGTAATGTGACTAACTCTTCCAGAATAAAATTCCCACCAGCCCCAGTATCCACGAGGGTGGTGGTGGAAAAAGAATGTGCCTCCCTGAAGAGGGAAACGGGAAGCAGTAGTTGAGCGCCTGTAACTGTAGTGCCCAAACTTGGGACCCCCGCCAGGCTTAGGCTTTGGCGTTTCCCAGACACACCGGACAGGTCTGGATATGGTGGCCTGGACCCCCACAGTAGAGGCAGAGACCAGACCTCCGCCTTCGGAGGCATTCCTTGGGAGTAAGACGACTGCCGGTGGTGCCCTTGATCTGGGGCTAGAGGACCAAGGTGGATCTGGGGCCGCTCAGGAATGGCATCGGGAAGTAGAACCCAGAACCAGACCAAGGAGATGAGGTCCTCCAACGATGCAGGAATCTCTCGGGCTGCCAGTTCATGTTTAAAAGAGTGGATGACAGTCCTTCGAGATAGAGTACCTGCAGGCAGTCCTCCTGACATCCCAATTCCATTGCCAGGGTTCGGAATTCCACGGTGTATTCTCTGAGGGAATGGGACCCCTGGCGGAGGTGGAGGAGATGGTGTCCGGTGACTGCCTGTTGGCCTGAGTCATCAACCAGGGCCTTCCCCTCCAAACAGGAGAGGATAAACGTGATCTTTGTTACTTCTTCCGGAAACAGAGAAAGTTGTAGCGCAAACTGCATGTAACACTGGTTAATAAAGCCTCGGCAGAGACGAGGGTCCCCATTGAATTGGGGAGGAGCTGGGAGGGCCAGCAGTGCCTGTGAGGGTGATGAACCAGAGGAAGCACTATTAGCAAGAGTCCCAGGGTTGGCCATGGAGGACTCTTCAAGTTGTGACTGTAGTTTCTCCACTGAGGTGGCCAATGCCTCAAGGTATTGCTGCTGCTGCTCCCAGACACGTGTAGCCAGGCCTGGAATAACCTGCAAGGCGGGGGACTCTGCCGAGTCCATGGCCTTGGCAACCTGTTGCACTGGAGGTGAACCCTTGGCCTGGCACAGGATTGGTACGGCCCTCTGAGGGATCCCAGAGGGCGCCTGCCGCCAGGAGGCGGAGCACACAAGGAGACAGAAGCAAGCTGGAGCTTCACCAATAATGGCCCAGGGTCTCCGCGGGTTGAACTCTTGGATTCTCGGGCTGCCTGGGCTTAGGTAGGCCTCTGGGGGTCTCCCGGAGAGATGGTGAAAGGTGTGCCCACAAGGAGTAGAGGTACGTGACTGATGGTGAACAGACGAGCTAGACTGGAACAGAGAGTATCGGATACCACGGGTACAAGGCAGGAAATGAAGGTCCTCCGGGCAGGATAGGCAGTGTCTAGTGGTCTAGCTCGAGGAAGGCCACAAACAGCGTCAAGGCAGGTGGGCCTGGTGGTCTCAGGAGAAGCAAAGAGAGTGTCCAAATGGAGCGCAAGGGTCAAAGCCAGGGTATCCATCCGAGGATGGTCAGACAAAGCAAGGGTCAGTTCCAGGTATGTCCAAGTGTGATCAGAGGCAAGCAGGGGTCAGTTCCAGGTGTCAGTCCAAGTGTGGTCAGAGGCAGGCCGAGGTCAATACCGGATATCAGTCCGAGAAGTACAACCTGGGTTGCAGAACATGGAACAAACTCAGCAATGAAGGAACACAGGAACAGGCGCTGGAACACAGGAAGGACCACAGGAACACAGGAGCAAATGCAGGAACACTGGAACGAGAACAGGGACACAGGAACAGATGTGGGAACACTGGAACAAGCACAGGAACTCAGGAACACTGGAACTAGCACAGGAACTCAGGAACGAGGATGGCAACTAGCTCACACAATGTGACGACCCATTTGCCAAGGCAAGGAATGGAGGGCTGAGCCCTGCCTTTTACACAGTGCTCTGGTGACGTCATTGCTGGGTGCCGCGGAGTGGTTTCCTGCCTCTGCGCCTTAAAAGGTCGGCCCTGTGCACGCAAGTGTGCCTATGGGCCGACTGCAGGAAGGCGTGGCGTGGGCCTCACCGCACCGCGAGGGACGCGGAGCACCAGAGCAGGAGGGAACCGGAGTTGAGGAGGCCGAAGACCTAGGAACCTAACGGCGCAGATGGCTAGCTATGACCATGGGAGAGATTGGGGGAGCAGTTGAGGCTGGGTCTCGAAAGTGAGCAGGGCCAGTCGCAGCCCTAGCACGGCCAGGGCGCGTAACACCTTCAATAGGATTCCCATTTGGCCTGCTGGGAAAGCTTTGTGCACTTAAAAATCACCATGGGAAGCTTTCCCCCAATACCTGAGATAAAGGACACCTATTCAGAAGAGAAAAACACCTTTATACATGAGTCAGCTGTAAATTCATCTATATTGAAAATGGAATTTAATTTAATTGTTAAAGAATCAGTAAACATTTAACACACAGTGCCTTGTCCTGCTTGGTTTGGCCCAGCATCTCACCCCTGAGATGCAGCTTCTAACACCACAGAGAGAGAGACACACACTACCTGGGCCATAAATGAGAGCTTCCCCCCCCCCCCCCCCCCCCCCCCACACACACACACAAAAAGGATTCCACCCTTGGGACAGAGGGTAAAGTTATGGGAGAAATGCTAGCCAGAGCAGCTCTGAAGAATAAATGTTTGTGTGCCCTTGGGAATTAAACACCCCCCCCCCCCCCCAGCAAGGGTTACACACATATAGACAGAATAACATGGAAGTAATATATCTTAAGCATCTATGGCAGGACATAATGTCGGTCTTAAGTAGGTATACAAAGTTCATTCAAATTCAATTTTATTCATAGGCTAAGATCACTTTAGAGGTTTTGTTATGTAGATGACCCCACTATCGGCTCGATACAGCAAGGACACCTTAGAAAGAGTGCAGCAGTGCAGGGCGCACCCTCGTTTGCCCCACGCACTGTTCTGATCACATACCGCTCGATACTCTATTTAAATTGCTAGCAAATGCAAGCCGCGTCTGTGAAGCGTTAGGCGAAGCGTTAGGCCCGCGCAACCCATTTTACTGTATAGGCGCTTAATACAGCTCGCACCGTGACTGGAGAGGGCACAGAACAGTGGGCTCTCACCTGACTTCACAATTTGATGAGGGCCGAGCCAGGAGAACCGGGACCTGCGCGGGGGGAATGCTGCAAGCCGCTTTCGCCGCCAGCTCCCCCCTCTGGAGGGCGGCAGAGAAGGGAAGGGGCTGAAAAGCACAGAACAGTGGGCTCTCACCTGACTTCACAATTTGATGAGGGCCGAGCCAGGAGAACCGGGACCTGCGCGGGGGGGAACGCTGCAAGCCGCTTTCGCCGCCGGCTGCCCCCTCCGGAGGGCGGCAGAGAAGGGAAGGAGCTGAAAGCAACAAAAAGTAAGAAAGCAACAAAAAGTAATGTCGAGTCGCTTCGGGAGGAGGGGAGGGGAGGAGGGGGTTTTAGGTTTTTAGAGGTTTCCTTTGGGGGGAAAGTTTGCCTCTAACGCAGGGGTAAGGGTAGGCGGTAAGTTAGCAGGTTAAATGCGCGGCAAAACGGCAGGGTAAAATAGCGATAGTCGGGGCGCGCATTACTGTATGGGAGGGAATAGCTAATTTGATTGTTTACATTTAATATACATGCCGCATGCGGAAGGGGTTACCCGGTGATTTAAAGAGGCGGTAAGAATCGGTTAAAGGGGATTGTGTATCGTAGGAAGGGCTAACGCGGCCGGAAAGTGAGTAGAAAGCGGATTAGGAGCGTGGTAACCACAGCCCCACTTTACTGTATTGACCTGTATGTGATGAAAAAACTCAGGATAACCTGTTACTTTCAGAGTCCTTTGGTAGGACACAATAGCTATATTTCTTTAACAACTGAATACTAGCATTTCAAAATGAAATTGACAACCTTTCCTCAAGGCTGTAGCACTCCCATGATTAGATCTTCTGATGAAATAAAGCTTTCCAAAGTGGGACCACATCAGGGGTGAATAGCAGGAAAATATTAGCCTGGGGGATTTTTTCAAAGCCAGTCCATGGGGTATCTGACTCCCTCGTGCACTTTCTCTGCAGCACGTGTGTCAACAGCTCCCTAAAGCATGCCAAGTCGACTCTGGAACCTGTCAGAATTAAGCCTAAATATCTCCAAAATAAATTTCTCATTTTCCTAAATAACTAAGAAATAGAACATGCTGTAGTCCAGCAGTGAGTAAATAAAGCTGTAGACCTTGTTCCATCCATTCAAATCGGTTAACATATACACACGCATATCCTGCTCTGGCCAACCAAGCAGCTCTTGTTCTAGTGAAAATAATGAAACAACTATACTGCCAGCCAGTGTAAGACACATACACATGCTCAGTCACACACACACGCTCAGTCACACACACACATGTTCAGTCACAAAAACAGATTTATAGACTGTAGAAACTTTATAAGCACTGACACACACTCTCTTTCTCAGACACTTTCTCAAAGACACAGATAAACCCACACACAGAGTGAGATAGAGAATGTGTGTATGTCAGAGACATCCACACACACACACACTCTCTCTCTCTCTCCCTCCTTTCAGCACCTACTAACGTGCACCCAGGCACCCCTCCTGGGGGCCCCAGGCAATATTTAAATTAGGGGTCGCATTGTCAAGGATGCGTTATCAGTGTCCATTTTCCTAATCGGCGCACAGCCAGGGGTTCGGGAAACAGACACTTGTTAACTGAGGGTCCGTTTCCCGAACCTGACCGCCAGGGCTTCCTTTTAACTTTTTTTTTTTAACTTTTTAAAGATTTTGTTCCTCCTACTTAATATCGCAACAATATGAAGTAAGAGGATGTCCAGAAAAGAAGTATTTTCTACTTTTCTCTACAACTTTTAGGAGTGCTCAGCAATTAACGCCTGTTCTAGAAAAGGGTTAATTTTTTAGCATAAAAATGTGCGTTAATCCACTTATTGCATAAGGAGATTAGGTAGCACCTACACAACCTGCATCTTAACTGTGGGTTAAACAGTGCACTCAGCTGAGCGCACTGTATTACATCGGCCCCAAAGTGTATGTATATTTATTTATTTATTTATTTATTTATTTAAAAGTATTTATATACCGCTTTTTAAAATAAAATTTTATCAAAACGGTTTACAATATGTTAAAATAAAGTAAAAATAAAATATAACTAAAATAAACTTAAAATACATAAATTTAACTAAATAGCTAGATAAATGTTAGCTAAAACAAATTATTAAATAACAAAATAATAATAATGGTAACATGCCATGGGTAAAGAGTAGGGAGGGTAAAAGGGATGGAGGGGGTGGGAGGGGGGGGTAGCAACTTATCGAATTGTAATGTCCTAGAAAGAACATGGATCGGATAATAGAATATGATGAGAGAAATTTAGGGGATGGAGTTTCATTTTTGATCGGGGAGATGTTTAGTGGGAATGTTAAATGCTTGTTGAAAAAAGAATGTTTTTAGAGCCTTTTTGAAATGATGAGGATTTGATATTAAACGGAGTGGGTTGGGTAAAGAGTTCCGGAGAGATGGTCCTGCAACAGAAAAAGCTCTTTTCCTGGTGATATCTAATCTGGCCTGTCGTGGTGATGGAATGTCTAAGAGATTTTGAGTAAGTGATCTTAAGTGTCGGGTGGGTTTGTAAATGCGGAGTAAGGTGCAAAGCCAAGTGGATGTAGAGTTGTAAATTAAATTATGAATGATTGAGATTACTTTGTATTTTATCCTGTATTTTATGGGTAACCAGTGAAGGAAATGTAAGATAGGTGTAATGTGATTGCGAATGGAGGTACCGGATAATAAGCGAGCTGCACTATTTTGAACTAATTAGGTATATTTTGAACTAATTAGGTATAGGTATGTGTCGCTCTGTATGACACAGACATGCGCTCTAACATGCTACTGTTATTCTGCGGCTTATGTGCTCATACAGTATGAATCCCCACTTCAGCACTACCGCATTTAAAGTTCTTACTTGCTGCCAGCCCTTCCTCATTCTGCAGCAGTCTCCTCCTTTTCAAATTCCACTCTTGATACTTGCTGACTCCACAGCTAATTGCTCCTCTCACAGCTCAGTCCAGTCACCTCAGACAGAAGCCTCCCCAACACTGCACAGGTACTTCCTCCTGGCTCACTCTCTCCCTTCCTGTGCCTGTAGCTTGCCTCCACTTCTCCACCACCCTTCTTCTACTCCAGTGCATTCCCATTGACTGCACAGTCTGCTGCTTTTATGGTTCCCCAGGCCTGACTCGGCCTACCTAATCCAGGGGACCAGAAGTGATGCATACTTTTCCCTGGGCTTATAAATAAGAAAATTTAAACCCTGGCCGAGATGAGGGAGAGCCACTAACCCAGCTCCAATTGGGAATCCTGCTTTCTCTTGTGGAGCCAGTGCAGCCAAGGCTGGTGCAAGGATAATTTCTAACAGATTTTACATGAAAAAGAACATTCAAAGTACAGTCTTCTAAGATAAAAACATCATGTATAATGTATATTATTTATATGCACTACTATATACCAAAAAGAAAACTGCAAAAAAGCCACCTGCAGTCGTATAGTATTACAGCTTATTGTAACAGGTTTTGGGTATGGGCTTGGCCTTCAGACAGCTTTGAGTAAACTGAATTGCAATATAGTAAACCTCCCATATGAAAACAGCACTAACTGCCAGCACTTAAACAGTAACAATCGTGCCTATGAAAAGGCAACACTGTAAATATTACATCAGACCTAAGACACCAATACATCTTATATTAGGAATACAGAACAAGCCAAGCTGTTATAGATCCCTGCACAGAAACTACACGCCCTCTAAGCTGAGCACATGAGCAATTGCTCATAAATCTTAAAGCACTGCTCACAGGTTTTACATGATTGCTCACTTAAATTTTTCTTTGTATAACATACAGAAATGGGACACTAATGTTGGCGCTCAAAAATTGTTGGTTTTAAAAAATTGTTGCTCACACGAAAAAAAAATTTGTACACACCCAGTCACTCCTTGGAGGAAGCATTGTGTTAGGTTTCTGTTATGTTCAACTATCTAATGGGAGGAGCAATCAGATAGGAGTTAGCAATCTGTTAGGAAAGCTCTGTTAGTTAGACTGTGAGATAGCAATATGATGTAATGGCTCCAAAAGGAGGAGGAGTCAGCAATCTTATAGTGTCTCAGATATCGTCTTGCTAAGGAGTAGCAATCTGTAATGAATCTGATATAGTTGTGGGTGGATCCCTGGGCCGGTGGCAGATGACCATACCCCTGGGAGGATATCCCGAGAGGGACCACTGGCTAGGCTTGAGTATCACATTAGTTCTTTTATTAATCAGGTTTTTGAAACCACCAGAGGTGTCAGTAGTGAGCTGATATGGCCGGCAGGGCTGTAGTCCCTCAGGTACTGGAACAGCGATCCGGGATGGCTGAGCTGTTGAGAAACTGTAGAAAGTGAGAAGGCAGAGTAGGCAGAGTTCATGAACAAAACTAGATGACAAAACTCACATAAGGCCTCCAGGAGGCTCAGGAGCTGGAAAGGTTTAGACCCTCGAGGAGCGAGTACCTGGTTCCAGGGAAAGCTCTGAGAGAGCGATGGTAACTCACAATTGTTTGTAGAAGTGATAGCTTCCAAGCAGCAGAGAATCTTCAGAATGTCCAGGAACATGGGCCCTCGAGGAGTGAGTACTGGTTCCTATCTGTAATAGGGATGTGAATCGTTTTTTGACGATTTAAAACAATCGTCAGATATATTTTAAATCGTCAAAAATTGTTAGAGCCGCGATACAATAACAATTCCCCCGATTTATCGTCAAAAAATCGTAAATCGGGGGAGGGGGGAGGGCGGGAAAACCGGCACCCTAAAACCCACCCCGACCCTTTAAAATAAATCCCCCATCCTCCCGAAGCCCCCCAAAATGTTTTAAATTACATGGGGTCCTAAAACCCACCCCGACCCTTTAAAATAAATCCCCCACCCTCCCGAAGCCCCCCAAAATGTTTTAAATTACCTGGGGTCCAGTGGGGGGGGGGGGGGGGTCCCAGCGCGATCTCCCGCTCTCGGGCCACGGCTGCGTTAAAAGAAATGGCGCCGGTGACCCTTTGCCCTTACCATATGACAGGGCAAAGGTAGCGCCAGCGCCATTTCGGTTCCTGTCACCCGACGTCACGAGTGCAGGAGATTGCTCCCGGACCCCCGCTGGACTTTTGGCAAGTCTTGTGGGGGTCAGGAGGCCCCCCCAAGCTGGCCAAAAGTCCCTGAGGGTCCAGCGGGGGTCCGGGAGCGATCTCCTGCACTCGTGACGTCGGGTGACAGGAACCGAAATGGCGCTGGCGCTACCTTTGCCCTGTCATATGGTAAGGGCAAAGGGTCACCTGCGCCATTTCTTTTAACGCAGCCGTGGCCCGAGAGCGGGAGATCGTGCTGGGACCCCCCCCCCCCACTGGACCCCAGGTAATTTAAAACATTTTGGGGGGCTTCGGGAGGGTGGGGGATTTATTTTAAAGGGTCGGGGTGGGTTTTAGGGTGCCGGTTTTCCCGCCCTCCCCCGATTTACGAATTTTTACGATTTTAAAAAAACAAAAACCATGAAGATCAGATTTCCCTCCCCCCCAGTCAAAATCGATCGTTAAGACGATCGATCACCCGATTCACATCCCTAATCTGTAATCTGAAAGAAAGAAAAAGAGCGAGGCCCCCGAAGAGTGGGTACTAGGGATGTGCAGCCAGAATTATTCATTGTATTCATTGCATTTGGGATAGGTATTCGTCGGGGGGCATATTCGTTGCATTTGTACAATTGCGCCCCAATACGTTGATAAGTGCATTTGTTTTCCGGTTCTCATTAAACTCAGTGGGGGAAGTATTTGCAGCGTATTTTTGGCTGCAGAATTGGGGTTTTATTATAAATTTTGATGAAACTTCTGGGCAGCAATAATCAGAACAACAAAACAGCTCCAAGGTACTTAGACTGTGGCAAAATGGCACCAAAGTGGCATGAATAGCCTAAGGTACTTTAAAGAGGCAAAGGGGTACCAGGAGTGGCAAGAAGAGTGCTTAAATAGAGGCACAAAGCAGCAGCGAGAGTGTCAAAAACACACCACAGCTTCAAAAGAAAGCACCAATAAGAGATGCATGAACCCTCGAAGGCAGAATGACAGGCAAAGCGGCAAGACAAGTGGCATTGACATCCTATAGCACAATGAAGGAGGAACATACATAGCAAGCAGAAAGACTAGCACCAACACACTGAGCAACCATGATAGTTGCCAGAACACCACAAGGAGTTGAGTGAGTCATCTGGTGTATGGCAACAAGGCACAGAGGCAGAGGGTAGATACAGGCTGGATACACTCGGGAAGAGTTCCCTTTCCTTTGAGCCGGGAAGGGCTCCCCGGAATGGGTTGGCCCCTAGAGTGGAGCACGAGCCTTCAAAGCGTAGCGACCTGGAGCAGGGTCTCACTGTGAGCATGGTCTCACTGTGTTGTGTTTGCCACAGTCTAAGTACCTTGGAGATCTTTTCTTGTTCTGAACATCGGTCAACAGGTGGTAAGAGATAGGCTGCAACAACAGGGAGTGTTCCCGTTCCTTTGAGAAGGAAAGGGCTCCCTGGAATGGGTTGGCCCATAGAGTGTATAATGGTACAAATTGTTAGGATGTAAGCATTTGCAAACAGATCATGACTTCATAAGCAAGACGGAGGAAGTTATCTTCTCTGCCCTGAAACTAAAGAAAACTGTTTCTTTTATTTAAGGATTCATGCTGTGAAGGATTACTAGATTGAATTGCCAGAGTCTGAGGTTTCCCTTTGTAATGAGGATTCAGCCATTAGGACTGGACATAAGGCATGGACGAACAGGCACAGCAGTCGAGGACAGAGGTCAAGCCCATGTACGGACATAAGGCTTGGATGGACAGGCACAGCAATACAGGACAGAGTCAATCCCACCTAGGGACATACGACCTGGATGAACAGGCACAGTAATACAGGACAGAGTCAATTCTACCTAGGGACATAAGGCCCAGATGGACAGGCACAGCAGTCGAGGACAGAGTCAATCCCACGTAGGGACATAAGGCCTGGACGAACAGGCAAAGCAATCGAGGACATATAGAAATATAGAAACATAGAATTGATGGCAGAAGAAGACCAAATGGCCCATCCAGTCTGCCCAGCAAGTTTCACACCTTTGCTGTCTGATCTTAGTTTTCTAATCGGTTGGTCACAGGCTTTTTTTTCCACCTTCCCTTTCTTATTTTTTTTGCCAATTCCTTTTATATTGTCTTTTTTTCTGTTTCTTTTCTCTCCATCTTCTTCCCTCAAACACACAGTCAGGTTCACATTCTCACATGCATTTCTCTCTCTCTCTCACACACACACACACACACACACACAGGCTCTCACTGTCACATGCTCTCTCTCATACAATCATTCATACACACAGTCTCTCACTGGCACATGCTGTTTGACTCACACACACAGGCTCTCTCTCACTCCCACATAAGAACATAAGAACATGCCATACTGGGTCAGACCAAGGGTCCATCAAGCCCAGCATTCTGTTTCCTACAGTGGCCAATCCAGGCCATAAGAACCTGGCAAGTACCCAAAAACTAAGTCTATTCCATGTTACCGTTGCTAGTAACAGCAGTGGCTATTTTCCAAGTCAACCCAATTAATATGAGGTAATGGACTTCTCCTCCAAGAACCTATCCAATCCATTTTTAAACACAGTTATACTAACTGCACTAACCACATCCTCTGGCAACAAATTCCAGAGTTTAATTGTGCGTTGAGTAAAACATAACTTTCTCCGATTAGTTTTAAATGTGCCAAATGCTAACTTCATGGAGTGCCCCCTAGTCTTTCTATTATCCGAAAGAGTAAATAACCGATTCACATCTACCCGTTCTAGACCTCTCATGATTTTTTTTTTACAGTGGAAAAAGGTAAACAGTGAGGTGCATCAGAGATCGGTACTTTTTAATATATTTATAAATGATCTGGAAAGGGGTACGATGAGTGAGGTGATCAAATTTGTGGATGACACAAAATTATGCAGTTAAATCTCAAGCGGATTGTGATAAATTGCAGGAAGATCTTGCGAGACTGGAAGATTGGGCTTCCAAATGGCAGATGAAATTTAACGTGGACAAGTGCAAAGTGATACACATAGGGAAAAATAACCTTTGCTGTAATTATACAATGTTAGGTTCTATCTTAGGAAATGTAGGTGTCATAGTGTATAATACATTGAAATCGTTGGCTCAGTGTGCTTTGGCAATCAAAAAAGCAAACAGAATGTTAGGAATTATTAGGAAGGGATGGAAAATAAAACAGAGGATGTCATAATGCCTAAGTATCACTCCATGGTGAGACCATATCTTGAATATTGTGTGCAGTTCTGGTCACCACATCTCAAAAAGGATATAACTGCACTGGAGAAAGTGCAGAGAAGGGCAACCAAAATGATAAGGGCATGGAATGACTGCCCTATGAGGAAAGGCTAAAGAAGTTAGGGCTGTTCAGTTTGGAGAAGAGACGACTGAGGGGGGATATGATAGAGGTCTACAAAATCTTGAAAGGACTTGAACAAGTTAATGTAAATCAGTTATTTACTCTCTCAGATAAGGACCAGGGGGCACTTCATGATGTTAGCAAGTAGCTCATTTAAAACAAATCGAAGAAAATTATTTTTCACTCAGCACATAGTTAAGCTATGGAATTCATTGCCAGAGGATGTGGTTACAGCAGTCAGTTTAACTGGGTTTAAAACAGGTTTGGATAAATTCCTAGAGGAAAAATCCATAAACTGCTATTAATGAATAAGCAATAGTAGCTTGAGATTTATTTAATGTTTGGGTTTTTGCCAGGTACTTGTGACTTGGATTGGCCACTGTTGGAAACAGGATACTGGGCTTGATGGACCCTTGGTCTGACCCAGTATGGCAATTCTTATGTTCTGCTTTTTTGTACACTTTTCTGGGTTGCTCAGTTAATTTCTGAGCATAAAGGGGCGGATTTTAAGAGTCCTGCTCGCGTAAATCCGCCCAGATTTACGCGAGCAGGGCCCTGCGCGCCGGTGTGCCTATTTTACATAGGCCTACCGGCGCGCGCAGAGCCCCGGGACTCGCGTAAGTCCCGGGGTTTTCCGAGGGGGGCGTGTCGGGGGTGGGCCCGATCCGCGCGGCGTTTTCGGGGCGGGACGTAGCGTTTCAGGGGCGGGTCCGGGGCGTGGTTACGGCCCGGGGCGGTCTGGGGGCGTGGTCGCGCCCTACGGACCCGCCCCCAGGTTGCGTCCCGGCGCGCTAGCGGCCCGCTGGCGCGTGGGGATTTACGTCTCCCTCCGGGAGGCGTAAATCCCCCGACAAAGGTAAGGGGGTTTTAGACAGGGCCGGGGGGGGGGTGGGTTAGGTAGGGGAAGGGAGGGGAAGGTGAGGGGAGGGCAAAAGAAAGTTCCCTCCGAGGCCGCTCCGATTTCGGAGCGGCCTCGGAGGGAACGGAGGTAGGCTGCGCGGCTCGGCGCACGCCGGCTATACGGAATCGGTAGCCTTGCATGCGACGATCCAGGATTTTAGCGGATACGCGCGGCTACGCGCGTATCTACTAAAATCCAGCGTACTTTTGTTGGCGCCTGATGCGCCAACAAAAGTACGCCAAATCGTGCTTTTTGAAAATCTACCCCAAAATATGTATCTTGGCCACACATTTTACTTTCAGTATCCCGGGGACTATCTAATAGCCTCATCAACATGCATTTGAATGTGATGAGCACTGTTAGCTTTCGGGGGAGTTGGTTGCCTGTTTTCGAAGCGCTAAACCCCTTACTGTATAGAAGCACGTGGAAAACATGGCCAATCGTATGCTAAACAATGCATTTAGCCTAAAAATGATTCTGATGGTAGGTGATTGGAAGAGAGCTGGAAGGATAATTTCAAAGATATTCACTGGTATAAAAAGCCATGTATGCAAGTAAACTGGCTGTCTTATTCTATCTGGCTAAAAAGTACACACCAGGCACCACAATGCACATACCTTTGACCTAACTGAGAGGAGGTAGTCCCTGTGGCATGTTGAGAGGGATTGGAAAATAATCACAGCAGTGTACCCCACTGTAATGTAACCTACTAAAATGTGATCTAATCTGCCACAATGTAACCTGTATTGAATGGCTGACCAGACTCAATGGAAGGAATAGAACTATTAAATTAAATTTTCAAATCTACCCCCCTGTTGTTTTCCAAAACCTTTTTTCCTATACACAAAGCAGGTGTAAATGGCTGGGAATAGGTTGCACCCACTGCAGTTTTCAAAAGGGAAAGTACTAGGGATGTGAATCGTGTGGCCGATCGTCTTAACGATCGGGTTCGGCTGGAGGGAGAAAAAATCTGATCGCTGGAGATGTGATTCAGAATCGGTTCCGATTCACATCGTTAATTTTTTTTTAATGAGGCTCGACCCTTTAAAATTGACCCCTTACCTTCCCCACCCCCCCTCGTAAAGATGGCGCCAGCCAGCCAGTGCTCCTACCATGTGACAGGGGCCAGCCAATGGCACGGATACCCTGTCACATGGTAAGGGCAAAGGGCCATCGGCGCCATCTTTATGAGTGGCAGCCAACGGCCCGAGAACAGGAGATTGCTCCCGGGACCACCACTAGAGCACCAGGTAATTTAAAAATGTTTTGCGGGGATCAGGAGGGTGGGAGAAGTTAAGGGGTCATCTTTAAAGGGTCGGGTGGGTTTTTTTTTAATCGGGCCATCGGCGCCATTTTTGACTGGCAGTCAAAATTGCGCCGATGGCCCGAGAGCGGGAGATCGGTCCCCGTGCCCCCACTGGGCCACCAGGTACTCATAAAAAGTTTTGGGGGGGTTCGGGGGGGGGGGGGGGGGGGAAGGTAAGGGATTAGTTTTTTAGGGTCGGGGTGGGTTTAGGGGTTGTTTTGGTGTGCTGGTTTTCCCGCCCTCCCCCCAAATAACTCCCGTTAGTGGACACTAATGGGAGTAACGATTTTTCACGATAAATCATGAAAATTTCTATTGTATCGCGCACTGTACCGATTTTTGACGATTTAAAAAATATCGAATGATTTTTTTAAATCGTCAAAAAACGATTCACATCCCTAGAAAGTACACGTTTCTCTTTGAAAATTAGGTGCAAGGTACTGACAGACATGGATATTTAATAATAGCTTCATCTTTCAGCATGGAATAAAGTTACTGTAATAAAGGCCAACAGATGAACATGCATGTGTGTGAGGAGATTCATGACAAGCATGAAGAATTACATTTCCATCTTCCTCTTTGCTGTACAGTATTGGAATCTTACTTCTGCAGTGATAATTAATAGCAAGAAAATACATACTTTGAAATCCTTGGCTCACTTTGCAATGGCAGTCAAACATAATGTTTGGAATTATTAGGAAAGGGATGGAGAATAAAATGGAAAATGTCATAATGCCTCTGTGTTGCTCCATGGTGAGACCACACCTTGAATACTGTACAATTCTGGTCGCCACATCTCAAAAAATATATAGTTGCAATGGAGAAGGTACAGAGAAGGGCAACCAAAATGATAAAGGGGATGGAAAACCTCCCCTATGAGGAAAGGCTAAAGAGGTTAGGACTGTTCAGCTTCAAGAAGAGACGGCTGAGGGGGAATATGATCGAGGTGTTTAAAATCATTAGAGGTAAATGAGAATCCGTTATTTTCTTTTTCAAAAAATGCAAAGACTAGGGGATGCTCCATAAAGTTAGAAAGTAACAAGAAAGCAGTTAGAAAGTGGAGTGGAGGAGTAACCTAGTGGTTAGAGCAGCAGGCTGGAAATCAGCATTCAAATCCCACTGCCGCTCCTTATGACCTTAGGCAAGTCACTTTACCCTCCTTTACCTCAGGTACAAATGTGGGGTTTGATTTGCTAAAGTTTTTCTCCCACTCTGTGTCTATGCTTAGTAAATGAGGCCCTCTGGGGACAGGGAAACACCCACAGTAGCTGCAAGTAATCGGCTTTGAAATGCCAAAAAGCAGAATATAAATCAAATAAATAAACATTCAGAACAAACTGGAGAGAATTCTTTTTCACTCAACTCGCAACTAAACTTTGGAATTCATTGCCAGAGGGAGGATGTGATTAATAGGGATGTGAATCGTTCCTGGAATCGTATTTGTACTAGAACCGCGGGAAATCTTCGTTCCTGTGGTTCTGAACGTTTTTTTTTTTCAGCTGTCCTGACCCGAAACCCCCCCCCCCCCCGACCCTTTAAATGTAATTATTTAGAATCCCCCACCCTCCTGACCCCCCCAAAACATTTCTAAAGTACCTGGTGGTCCAGCGGGGGTCCCGGGAGCAATCTCCCGCTCTCGGGCCGTTGGCTGCCAGTAAACAAAATGGCGCCGATAGCCCTTTGCCCTTTCCATGTGACTGGGAATTTCAACCTTCTGAAATGGAGGTAGATAATAAATCTTATACACAGGGGGGAGTAGTGATTCCCCAGGCATTGATATACAAACCTAGTGAAACCTTAAAAAACTTAAGAAAGCTAAGAGTCCTTTATTTGAGTTATATTTTCAATATTTTCTGTTCTCTTCCTCAATATTATATTGTCTTTAGTAATAGCAGTGCCAAGGTCTTCCATTTTTTTAATGCCAGTCTCTAAATCATCAATCCTTAATTTGTTATTTTGAATTTGACCATCCAAACCTTCACTCTAAAAGGTGAATTTTAAAAGCCCAGTGCACATTACTTAGGGGATGCATGAATAAGTCAGGCTCATGCGCACCTAGATACACTCCTGTTCAAAAATGGGCGGGTTGTGGGTGTGGTCTGGGCAGGGCATGGGCAGGGCATGGGCATTTCGGGGCATGAAGTTGAAATGTAAATACTTAAGCGATTTAGCAAGTGCCGAGGCTCCCTGCCACATAACTTTACTTCTGCTATGGATGGCGTGTAAGTTCAAAAATAAAGCAAACTAGGCAGATATGTGGGGTTTTAAAGATTGGGGCTAACTGGAGCGGGGGGAGGGGGGAGGCTTTTAAACTAGGGATATTTGGAGTACCTATCTCTTAACTGGGTGAACTGGGGATGAACGGGTAAAACTGGGAATAGCATCAGTGTGCCCTCCCTTTAAAATCCCCCCATTTTACGAGGTAGAACAGGATTAGTTTGTCCAAGCGTGCATCCACTTAAAATTTGCCCCACATGTTCAGGCGGCCAGGCAAAGAGTCCTCCCTGTTAGCAGAAACTTTGGAGGACCAGAGACTCAAGACCTGAGTATGAGCTGTGTTAAGAAGGGAGTCCACCAATGGGAAAGTCTGAGGCTTTGCCTTCCTCTTTCAGTCTAGGAAAATTAGGGAGAAAGAGCCGCAGCGTAGATCTAAGATGCTATCATCTTGGATCCTCCCCTCATCCTATTTATTATATTCTCATATGACAGCTCCATTAAGAATAGACATAAGACCACATGCTGAAGGAGAAAAATAAACAAACATCTATCTAAATAGTGTTCCAAAATATTTTGTAGTCAAGCAAGAGATCCTGAAAATAGAGGGAAGCAAGAATAGAAAAATAAATGAAAACATCATATAAATAAGCAGGTATTGTAAATACTAGTACCAGTTCAAACAAGCCATCTCAATATTAAAATAAAAGAAAGCAATAAAAATAGCAATTTAAGGTCTATCAGTGGAGACTGGACTTATCTTACTTAAGGAGTGTATGTCAGAAGGTTAGGAAACATTTTTTGATCAAAATTTTAGAAAACTGACTACATTTTCAGACATATTACAAATGATTATACAAAATTTTACATTTATATGCTGTTTTACATTGGCCTGTGATCTACCTCAAATGAGATGTTCTTGAACAGATGTATATAAATATTGTTAAATAAATAAATATATTTAGCAAGTACCTAAGAAAGAAAGTGGGTCCCAATTTGGTTACATCTGTACATAAAGCCAATTATTTTTTCACTTAGTGAATGAGAGATTATCGGATAATGCCTAGTTTTATACCTCATATACCTATTATAGAAGAATAAGCATTTGATCCATTCCTTATCTTTCTCCAGCACAAATGCAACCAAGAAAGCTCCTTTTCCTGAAACATCTTCCAAAAAAGATTTGAGCTAATGAGTTAAAGAAAGTAGTTGCTCTCGAGAAGAAGTAGCTGTAATAGAAAAGTAGAAGGCCTTGCTTACTGATGGTAAACTTTCTTGAGATGTATGAAATGTACCACCATATAGGTCTTCAAACTTTCCAACCCCATCAGTTTGCAACCTGGAAAATTAATGGCCCATATATTCTTTACCCAAAAGGTATTCTGTATTGCTTTTACTCTTCTGGTAGCAAATAAACTATCCTTGGCCACAAAAGATAAGATTGAAATTCTCCAATATTTTTCTTCTATTTTGGTGAACAATAGGATAATTTAAAAAGAATCTTACTGAGGATTCATCCAAAGCCTCCTTATGCAATCTGGCATACAGAAATAATAGTTTTTGTTAAGTCATATATAGTATCCTGCAATGTCTCAACAGTAATATTAGTAGGCAATAAACCCACTTCCTGACCAGTTTCTCCTAAAGCCACATGTCCCTCTGAAATTGGTGCAGAACCTAGGTCCAAAGATAGGGAGCAGGTTGAAACTGTTGTGCGCCCCGTCTGCGCTCGGCCCGCACACGGGCCTGCTCACCTTTCCAACTACTCTGCAGGTCCCAGGTCAGCCTCTCCCGCGGCTGCAGCTAGTGCCTCGAGGCCTTGGCATCCTGTGGCAGCGGTCACCAGGCCTTCCTCAGCACACCGGGCCTCACTTGTGACGCAGAGGTTAAGGTCGAAGAGAGCCTGATCCACCATAGAGTCAATAAGAGATTTTGATCATAAGGTTGCAGGTTCAAGCCCCCACATCAAGAATTCCAAGAACATCGACGCCAATTGGAACATTGCTGTCCTGTTCAGTTGCTCGCCATGGACCACACTCCTGTCATGCCGTTCCATCCGGTATCCCATGTTCCTCGGTGACCGGAGACCTGGCCGACTGGATTAACATCGAACATAGCATCGGGTCCAGTGTGTGTGTGTGTGTGTGTGTACTAATTTGCCTCATTGTCTCATCACTTGTTCCAGTTTTGTTCCAGCATTCTTCTGTTCCAGCATCTGTCTGTTCCTGTGTTCCCTCAGGTAGTAGCTCTTGAACTGACTCTCTGGTACTGACCTCTGCCTGTTCTTGACTACGCTGATGCTGCCTGGATACTAACCTCTGCCTGCTCTTTGACTACGTTGATAGCTGCCCGGATTCTGATCTTCGACTGCCTCCTTGACCACGTCTGATCTCTAGAACCTGACCCCTGCTTTGGCTGACTACTCTTGGACTGACCTTTGGAACTTGACCCCTGCTATCACTGACCATGCCTCCTTGAGCCTGGACCTGTTCCTAGCCTTGTCATCGCAGACATTGTTCTGGCCTTCCTTGATTCCCCAAACCTCCAGTTTTGACATCGACCGCGCACCCTTGATCCTGGTGGGCACACCTCTATACTTCCTTTCTGGGAGACCCTGCAAGGCCCACCTAAGTCCAAGTGGCACGGATCCCCAAAGACTCCACCCAGGGGGACCTCGGGCTCCCAGTGGTGAAGCTCCAGCTAGCCTCTGTCTCCTCCTGTGCTCCACCTCCTGGTGGGATGTGCTTCTGGGCCCGACCAGGGAGCCACTCTTTACTGCCTCAGGACAAGGGTCCACCTCCAGGTGCAACAGGTTGCCAAGGCCATGGACTCGGAGGAGTCCCCGCTTCCTGGGCCCTACCAGGTTTGGCTGCAACGGTCCAAGAACATCAACGAGCCTTGGAATCATTGACCTCTTCAGTTGAAGAGCTTTGTTCCCAGCTGCGAGATACAGCTCTGGCCAACCCCGTGGGCCTGTCGGCTTCTCTGCTACCCAGAGCATGATTGGTTCTCCAGCATCTCCTCGGTTTAATGGGGACCCACGCCTCTGTTGAGGCTTGCTTAATCAGTGCTTCATGCAATTTGCACTGTAACCCTCTTTGTTCCTGAAGGAAACCACGAAAGTAACCTTCATCCTTTCCCGCTTGGAGGGAAAAGCTCTAGCATGGGCTTCTCTGTTTTGGGAATGCTCCGATCCTATGCTCTCCCAGCTATCAGAGTTTGTCACTGTCTTCAAGCAGACCTTCGGAGACCCAGGCTGTCAAGCCGTAGCCAGTCATAACCTCCTCCACCTCCATCAAGGGTCCAAAACCATTTCTGAGTACACAGTGGAATTCAGGATCCTGGCTACTGAGCTCGGGTGGCAAGCCATCTTCCTAGATGGTCTCTCCAGTGCTCTCAAAGATGAACTCACCATCCGTGAGACTCCCACATTGCTAGAGGACCTGATCTCCCTCACCGGGAGGATCGACCATCGACTCCGGCAAAAGCATTGTATTTTTTTTCAGCAATGCAATTTGACATGGAGAAATGAAGCATGTAATACACTGTTTGAATTCATGCATCACTCAGGGGACATCCAAATCTCTATTATTTATAAACTAAATTCCTAGGGAATGCATTTTTTAAATGGAGACCATGGTTGGCAAATCCAAAACCAATCTTTCTCATGGTCCATATTCAGAGAGCCAGCGAGTGGCAAAAAATTTCAGGGAAAGTAATGCACATAGGGGTGAATTTTCAAAATATTTACACATGTAAAATTAATATATTTGCATATAAGAAGCTTGTATTCCCATTCATACTATTTTATAAACATCAAAATTACATGTTTATTTTCATTCTTGCACGCACATTTATGCATGAAAAACTGGGCAGTCTAGCATTCTAGAATGGGGCCAAGAAGAATGCACACAAGTGCTTTTTTATAAGAAATTTATGTGCATACATTTGGCAACTTATTCATATAATTTTACACCTGCTAATTATCTTGCATAATTCTTATTAGACTCATCTGTTTACTATTGGTTTTTTGGGAGGCCTGGGTGAACTGAGGGGAGTTCAGAGTGAAGAACTAGGAGGATCTCAACAATTTGGAGAAGGACTGGATGAACTGGTGGAGGTTATGGCAAAATGGTGATTTCAGTGAACACATGCATGTTTTAAAATATCAGACTTCTGCATGTAAACAGGGTTTTATGCAAGATAGTCACATAATAACTTAGTAGCAGTCGGCAGAAGAAAACCAAGTAGTCCATCCAGTCTGCCCAACAAGCTGTACATGGTGGCAACTGCCACTCTGTGCATTACCCCCATTCTGCTGGGGTAGCAACTGTTAGGGATGTGCATTCGTATTGAACATAAATGTAAAACGCTACTTATTTTTTTTTTTAACTTAAAAAAAGTGATGAGACATAAACGATCGGATTTCCAACTTATTCAACATAGCTATGTTGAATACGTTGGAAATCGCGATTGTTGATCCAAAATAAAAATTTAAACCCCTCACCTTCCTTAATCCCCCCCCAAAGACTTACCACAACTCCCTGGTGATCCAGCGAGGAGTCAGGACGCCATTTCTGAACTCCTTTGCGAGGAGCACGTGACGTCGGCGCCACGTCGGAGTGACGCGGCGTCACGTGATTCCCCGCGGGTTCCCTCCGGCACCCTCGTTCGGCCCAAAAGGAACTTTTGGCCAGCTTGGGGGTGTCAGGAGGCCGGAGGGAACCCGCGGGAAATCACATGACGCCGCGTCACTCCGACGTGGCACCGACGTCACGTGATTCCCCGCGGGGTCGCTTCCGGGATCCTCGTTCGGCCCAAAAGGAACTTTTGGCCAGCTTGGGGGGGCCTTCTGACACCCCCAAGCTGGCCAAAAGTTCCTTTTGGGCCAAACGAGTGTGCCGGAGGAAACCCGCGGGGAATCACGTGACGCCGCGTCACTCCGACGTGGCGCCGACGTCACGTGATTCCCCGCGGGGTCGCTTCCGGGATCCTCGTTCGGCCCAAAAGGAACTTTTGGCCAGCTTGGGGGTGTCAGGAGGCCCCCCCAAGCTGGCCAAAAGTTCCTTTTGGGTCGAACGAAGGTGCCGGAGGGAACCCGCGGGGAATCACGTGACGCCGCGTCACTCCGACGTGGCGCCGACGTCACGTGATTCCCCGCGGGGAATCACTCATAACAGTAGGTAGCCCTACTTCATGTAAGCATCTCTTATTTAATTCAACTATCAAATTTGACTCACAATGGATACCCCAAACTGCACCAACATTATCAATCTGCCCAACCACACAATCAGCCAGGTTGAGGAAGGTGTCCTTTCATGGGGGCTTTCCTTCTGCCCCACCAAATCCACACATGTTACAATTCTGTGCTGATCTGACACCCCAAAGCCTCCTGACACCCCCAAGCTGGCCAAAAGTTCCTTTTGGGCCGATCGAGGATCCCGGAAGTGACCCCGCGGGGAATCACGTGACGCCGCGTCACTCCGACGTGACGCCGACGTCACGTGCTCCTTGCAAAGTTGGTCAGAAATGGCGTCCTGACCCCGCTGGACCACCAGGGAGTTTTGGTAAGTCTTGGGGGGGGGGAAGGGGGGATTAAGGAGGGTGAGGGGTTTAAATTTTTATTTGCACATATGGACATAGACTCAACTTATGGAATTCTCCATATGTCCATATTGACCGCAAATGGGACCCCCTTTCGACTTATGGACATATGAACTTAAACTTTTGCTCTGCACATCCCTATAAGGTTGTGACTTCCCTCACATCGCCTGGCACCAAAATATATTGGTCAATTTCCGGTCCTCCGAAGAGTAGGAGCTGTTTCATACCAGCTACAATTACTTAGTGCGATGGGTATCCATAATACTTTCCACGTCTTCTTGTTAAAACCACTCGTGCTCTCCTGGCCTTCCCGCAGAGATCCTCCATCTCCACAGGTCTCCACAAAACCAGACAACACCCTCCAGGTAAGAGAGGTCCTTGACGTCCATCGGCCTCGAGGCTGCTAGGAATAACTTCTTGCCTGGGAAGGGTATGGGGCCGAAGAAATCTCCTGGGAAACCTAGCACAACATCCTAGATAAGGAGCTCCTCAGTGCCTTCCACAGGGCTCACCCTGAGAAATCTCGCCCGCATAGAGGGAGGCCTAGAAGGGGGGGGGGTGTATTGTTGTGTGCCCCATCCGCGCTCGGCCTGCACACAGACCTGCTCACCTTCCCAACTCCTCTGCAGGTCCCGGGTCAGCCTTTCCTGTGGCTGTAGCTGCGGCGGTCACCGGGCCTTCCTCAGCACACCAGGCCTCAATCGTGCTGCAGAGGTTAAGGCCGAAGAGACTCTGATCCACCATAGAGTCAATAAAAGACTTTGATCATAAGGTTGTGGGTTCAAGCCCACACACTGGCGCTTCCAAGAACAATTGATTCCAAGCTTGTGGGTTCGAGCCCCCACATCTATAAAGCCAAGAACACTTGATTCCAAGCTCGTGGGTTCAAGCCCCCACATCAAGAATTCCAAGAACATCGACGCCAATCGGGTCATTGCTGTCCTGTTCAGTTGCTCGCCCCAGACCACGCTCCTGTCGACCGTCTCCTGGAATCATGCCGTTCCGTCCGGTATCCCATGTTCCTCGGTGACTAGAGACTTGGCCGGCTGGATTACCATCGAGCATAGCATCAGGTCGACACCGTGTGTGTACTAGTTTGCCTCAGTGTCTCATCACTTGTTCCAATCTTGTTCCAGCGTCTGTCTGTTCTTGCGTTCCCTCAGGTAGTACCTCTTGGACTGACTCTCTGGTACTGACCTCTGCCAGTTCTTGACTATGCTGATCACTGCCTGGATATTGACCTCTGCCTGCTCTTTGACTACATTGATCGCTGCCCCGGATTCTGACCTTTGACTGCCTCCTTGACCTCGTCTGATCTCTGGAACCTGACCCCTGCTTTGGATAACTACTCTCGGACTGAACTTTGGAACTTGACCCCTGCTATCACTGACCACGCCTCCTTGAGCATGGCCCTGCTCCTAGCCTTATTATCACAGACACTATTCTGGCCTTCTTTGATTCCCCAAGCCTCTAGTCTTGACATCGACCGTGTACTCTTGATCCTGGTGGGCACACCTCTATACTTCCTTTCTGGGAGACCCTGCAAGGCCCACCTAAGTCCAAGTGGCCCGGGTTCCCAAGGGCTCCACCCGGGGGAACCTCGGGCTTCCAATGGTGAAGCTCCAGCTAGCCTCCTGTGCTCTGCCTCCTGGTGGCAGGTGCTTCCTGGGCCCGACCAGGGAGCTGCTTCTCACTGCCTCAGGACAAGGGTCTACCTCCAGGCACAACAGAAACTTCCCTGTGGCAGTTTTCCCATGTTAATAACAAGCAGTCAAAGATCTAGGGAGATGCTGACTACACATACGTTCCTATGCCATAAAGCTTAGCATGCATGTTAAGGCTGTTTGGCATGTGTGAAATAAAGGGAGCTATACAGTAACAGCTTATGCATGCTAAACCAGTGTGAAAAGATATTAATGTATGCTTACTACACATGTAAATAAAGGAATGTCAGAGGCAAATTAGACTTTATTTTGTGTTAGAAAATAGCGGGGTAAGCTCTTTTTCACCTGCTATTTAGCATGGGCTCGCTAAAGCCAAAAATGTAACATATGCCTTAGACTAGGTGTTAACTTTTTAGCATGCATGCGACTGAAAGGCACAACTTCTAACACGCATTACTGAAAGAGGAAAGTGATGAAACAATCTACAGTGCATAAGAACATAAGAACATAAGAAAATGCCATACTGGGTCAGACCAAGGGTCCATCAAGCCCAGCATCCTGTTTCCAACAGTGGCCAATCCAGGCCATAAGAACCTGGCAAGTACCCAAAAACTAAGTCTATTCCATGTAACCATTGCTAATGGCAGTGGCTATTCTCTAAGTGAACTTAATAGCAGGTAATAGACTTCTCCTCCAAGAACTTATCCAATCCTTTTTTAAACACAGCTATACTAACTGCACGAACCACATTCTCTGGCAACAAATTCCAGAGTTTAATTGTGCGTTGAGTAAAAAAGAACTTTCTCCGATTAGTTTTAAATGTGCCCCATGCTAACTTCATGGAGTGCCCCCTAGTCTTTCTACTATCCGAAAGAGTAAATAACCGATTCACATCTACCCGTTCTAGACCTCGCATGATTTTAAACACCTCTATCATATCCCCCCTCAGTCGTCTCTTCTCCAAGCTGAAAAGTCCTAACCTTTTTAGTCTTTCCTCATAGGAGAGTTGTTCCATTCCCTTTATCATTTTGGTAGCCCTTCTCTGTACCTTCTCCATCGCAATTATATCTTTTTTGAGATGCGGCGACCAGAATTGTACACAGTATTCAAGGTGCGGTCTCACCATGGAGCGATACAGAGGCATTATGACATTTTCCGTTTTATTCATCATTCCTTTTCTAATAATTCCCAACATTCTGTTTGCTTTTTTGACTGCCGCAGCACACTGCACCGACGATTTCAATGTGTTATCCACTATGACACCTAGATCTCTTTCTTGGGTTGTAGCACCTAATATGGAACCCAACATTGTGTAATTATAGCATGGGTTATTTTTCCCTATATGCATCACCTTGCACTTATCCACATTAAATTTCATCTGCCATTTGGTTGCCCAATTTTCCAGTCTCACAAGGTCTTCCTGCAATTTATCACAATCTGCTTGTGATTTAACTACTCTGAACCAATTTGTGTCATCTGCAAATCTGATTATCTCACTCATCGTATTTCTTTCCAGATCATTTATAAATATATTGAACAGTAAGGGTCCCAATACAGATCCCTGAGGCACTCCACTGTCCACTCCCTTCCACTGAGAAAATTGCCCATTTAATCCTACTCTCTGTTTCCTATCTTTTAGCCAGTTTGCAATCCACGAAAGGACATCGCCACCTATCCCATGACTTTTTACTTTTCCTAGAAGCCTCTCATGAGGAACTTTGTCAAACGCCTTCTGAAAATCCAAGTATACTATATCTACCAGTTCACCTTTATCCACATGTTTATTAACTCCTTCAAAAAAGTGAAGCAGATTTGTGAGGCAAGACTTGCCCTGGGTAAAGCCATGCTGACTTTGTTCCATTAAACCATGTCTTTATGTTCTGTGATTTTGATGTTTAGAACACTTTCCACTATTTTTCCTGGCACTGAAGTCAGGCTAACCGGTCTGTAGTTTCCCGGATCGCCCCTGGAGCCCTTTTTAAATATTGGGGTTACATTTGCTATCCTCCAGTCTTCAGGTACAATGGATGATTTTAATGATAAGTTACAAATTTTTACTAATAGGTCTGAAATTTCATTTTTTAGTTCCTTCAGAACTCTGGGGTGTATACCATCCGGTCCAGGTGATTTACTACTCTTCAGTTTGTCAATCAGGCCTACCACATCTTCTAGGTTCACCGTGATTTGATTCAGTCCATCTGAATCATTACCCATGAAAACCTTCTCCATTACGGGTACATCCCTAACATCCTCTTCAGTAAACACCAAAGCAAAGAAATCATTTAATCTTTCCGCGATGGCTTTATCTTCCCTAAGTGCCCCTTTAACCCCTCGATCATCTAATGGTCCAACTGACTCCCTCACAGGCTTTCTGCTTCGGATATATTTTAAAAAGTTTTTACTGTGAGTTTTTGCCTCTACAGCCAACTTCTTTTTAAATTCTCTCTTAGCCTGTCTTATCAATGTCTTACATTTAACTTGCCAATGTTTATGCTTTATCCTATTTTCTTCTCTTGGATCCAATTTTTGAATGAAGATCTTTTGGCTAAAATAGCTTCTTTCACCTCCCCTTTTAACCATGCCGGTAATCGTTTTGCCTTCTTTCCACCTTTCTTAATGTGTGGAATACATCTGGACTGTGCTTCTAGAATGGTATTTTTTAACAATGACCACGCCTCTTGGACATTTTTTACTTTTGTAGCTGCTCCTTTCAGTTTTTTTCTAACAATTTTTCTCATTTTATCAAAGTTTCCCTTTTGAAAGTTTAGCACGAGAGCCTTGGATTTGCACACTGTTCCTTTTCCAGTCATTAAATCAAATTTGATCATATTATGATCACTATTGCCAAGCGGCCCCACCACCGTTACCTCTCTCACCAAGTCCTGTGCTCCACTGAGAATTAGATCTAAAATTGCTCCCTCTCTCGTCGGTTCCTGAACCAATTGCTCCATAAAGCTATCATTTATTCCATCCAGGAACGTTATCTCTCTAGCGTGACCCGATGATACATTTACCCAGTCTATATTGGGGTAATTGAAGTCTCCCATTATTACTGCACTACCAGTTTGGTTAGCTTCCCTAATTTCTCTTAGCATTTCACTGTCCATCTCACCATCTTGACCAGGTGGACGGTAGTATACCCCTATCACTGTAGTCTTCCCTGACACACAAGGGATTTCTACCCATAAAGATTCAATTTTGTATTTAGTCTCATGCAGGATGTTTATCCTGTTGGACTCTATGCCATCCCGGACATAAAGCGCCACATCTCCTCCTGACTGCTCCTCTCTGTCATTGCGATATAATTTGTACCCCGGTATAGCACTGTCCCATTGGTTATCCTCTTTCCACCATGTCTCTGAGATGCCAATTAAGTCTATGTCATCATTTACTGCTATACATTCTAATTCTCCCATCTTACTTCTTAGACTTCTGGCATTAGCAGGAAGCACAAAACTTCTGGCATTAGCAGGAAGCACAAAACTTTTACTGGGTTCAATAATTCAATAGGATCATACCGAATGGCATGATCATTGCTCTGGATATGTTTTTTTTTTTTTTTTTTAATGTTTTATGTAGGTTATTCCATGTGAGAATCACTGGTTCATAGCAGTTTACAAGAAAACATTCATAAATAAAATGAGTGTTACAAGGTTGATATGGGAAATCTGGGTCAATACTCAAAACAGGTGTTTTGAGTATTGACCCAGAGCAGTGGCCTTGATGTTGTGGAATTCCTGGAGGTCAATAGTTCATCTTTTTTTTTTTTACTATAAAACTCTAGATAACTCTTAAGGCTCTCCCAACCTGTTGCTCTACCTGCAAGCAGAGCTTAGACTATGTGGGGTTGGGGAGGGGCACCAGATTATGTATTTTCAAAGGGGATTTCCCATTTTTATCAATCCCACAGGGCACATTGTTGGATGTGGGTGCCTGTGGCGCGGCGCCCCATAGTGGCAGGTCCTTTGTGGTGACTTCTTGCTTGGAAGCTTATTCTCAAGGACTGCTGCAGCAGATTCTTTTGTAGCAGTGGCAGCACTGAAGCTTCTCCTGGAAGTGATGCTAACACTGGAACTTAGCTTTAGAATAAAGGTATGCCCGGGCACCATTCTCCTTCTGCCTCAGCCTCTCCATCCTCCTCACCTTCCATTGAGCTCTCCTGGATTGTCTGCTGCCTCTTGCTCCTCCGCCTTCTGGAGGGCCCCTCTCTTTATATGAGTTAGCTTACTCCTCCCTAGATAGGCACCACCTTTGTTTCCCTGCCCCCAACACTTCCAGGGGCTGACTACAAGGGCATCTGGGAAATGTAGTTTCCTTTTATTTCCTGCAAAGGAACCTTCACACCTGAAGGAAAAACACCTAAAGCTTTACAGCTCAGAGACTCACCACTGGCTCAATCACCACATACCCTCCCCCTTAAAAAGTCTCTATGTGGGGTATGTAGTGTTCCTATCCCCTTTTAATTTCAAACCTGAATTAAAAAAAACATTATTTGAGAAAAAGAGCATACCATCCCTTCTTCCAAACCCCTGCCAATAGGGATATGTAGAAAGGCTTTATAAGCAGTAGCCTCATCTATTTTCCTCTGGTTTGTTCTGAGCTATAATGAGCTTCTCAGATTTCTTGAAGGTCAACCACCCTCTGTCTTTTCTATTCCTGTCAGAGGATGTGTCAGAGATCACTACTGGGCCTTTCCTGTTACCTGTACCTTTGAGTAGCTGGTGCCAACCCATATATCCCATATATTTTCTTAATCTATTTTGTCTCCACCAACTCTTTCCCCTTATTATCTGGAACCGTGAGGATTTCTTTCCCTCCTGAAACTGCACTTTTTCCCTGTCAGCTGGTTGAGGCAGCTTGGTTTCCCCTTATTCTTGCTTGCAGGGTTCCTGTAACTCTGCTTTCAGTAGAGTGTTTTCTTTAGCTAACTGCGTAATCTCCTCTTCCATCTGCAACAACTCCTCTGAAATCTCTTGTAGTTCTCCCCAAAGCTGATTCATCTTGCTTCCACACCTCTGCAATGCCTGGCCTTCGTCGACCCACTGCATAAGGCAGCAGGGCTGTTCCTCATCCTGGATTTCCAAAGTCCACTTGTCCACTTCCAATGGCAACTGACCCTTCTCCCCAAGGTAGGGATCAGCCTCCAGCCCACCTAATTGAGTCTGCATATGACAGACTTGGGCTTCAGATTCTACACTTACTTCTTGCCCCACTGCTTTTTACTGGATTGGATGACAGGTGGAACCCAAGTAAAGTATACACTGAGCCCCCCCAGGTATCTAAGTGGGCTCTTTGCTCTTCTTTCAACCTCTCTAGTTCTAGATTCAAATTCATTTTCTCGATCTCTACTTCCCAGTGCAACAACATCGCTGATTCCAAAGCCCCTTGCAGACCAGTAACCTGGATTTGCAGTTCCTCTTCTTTCTGAGTTAGCTGTCTGACCCTAGCGTCAACTGAGACTTCCAGTGCTGTCTTTTCCTCCAAAATCTTGTAATTTTGGTCTAGCAGCCACTGGACCCTGTCTTCTGTTGCTGGGTAGCATGCACCTCACCCTCCTGGTCCAATAACCGCTTTAATCTGGCAGCTTCCTCCTCAGCAATCTCCTGGAGTTGCTGTTGGGTGGCTACAAGGTCTGAGAACATTTTGACTCCCACATTTTCAAAATTGCTTCATTCACGCTCCTCTGTTCCCCTTGTCGAGCTCTCTTCAGACTCAGCATGGCTCTGGTGTGCTTCCTGCAGCTTCCCCTGTAGACATGCATCTTCCTCCCTAATTGCTGAATGGCTATCAATGACATTAGCAACAATGGCTATCCTGACATTAGCAACTTCAACTGCTGATATTGTTCCATTTGCTGCTTCAATAAATTAAGAGCTATCTCCAACTCCAGTTCTACTTTCACCTTTTCCTGAAGAGCAAGTGCTAGTTGTTTGACCAAGGACCTTCCCACAGAGTCCTGGTCTTCTCTCCCAACTGGCTCCGACAGGCTCTCCTGCTTAACTCACACCTCTCATACTGAGGAACATTTCTCTTCCTCATAAGAACATAAGAACATAAGAAAATGCCATACTGGGTCAGACCAAGGGTCCATCAAGCCCAGCATCCTGTTTCCAACAGTGGCCAATCCAGGCCATAAGAACCTGGCAAGTACCCAAAAACTAAGTCTATTACATGTTACCATTGCTAATGGCAGTGGCTATTCTTTAAGTGAACTTAATAGCAGGTAATGGACTTCTCCTCCAAGAACTTATCCAATCCTTTTCTAAACACAGCTATACTAACTGCACTAACCACATACTCTGGCAACAAATTCCAGAGTTTAATTGTGCGTTGACTAAAAAAGAACTTTCTCTGATTAGTTTTAAATGTGCCCCATGCTAACTTCATGGAGTGCCCCCTAGTCTTTCTACTACCCGAAAGAGTAAATAACCGATTCACATCTACCCGTTCTAGACCTCTCATAATTTTAAACATCTCTATCATATCCCCCCTCAGCTGTCTCTTCTCCAAGCTGAAAAGTCCTAACCTCTTTAGTCTTTCCTCATAGGGGAGCTGTTCCATTCCCCTTATCATTTTGATCGCCCTTCCCTGTACCTTCTCCATCACAATTATATCTTTTTTGAGATGCGGCGACCAGAATTGTACACAGTATTCAAGGTGCGGTCTCACCATGGAGCGATACAGAGGCATTACGACATTTTCCGTTTTATTCACCATTCTCTTTCTAATAATTCCCAACATTCTGTTTGCTTTTTTGACTGCCGCAGCACACTGAACCGACTATTTCAATGTGTTATCTACTATGACACCTAGATCTCTTTCTTGGGCTGTATCACCTAATATGGAACCCAACATTGTGTAATTATAGCATGGGTTATTTTTCCCCATACGCATCACTTTGCACTTATCCACATTAAATTTCATCTGCCATTTGGATGCCCAATTCTCCAGTCTCACAAGGACTTCTTGCAATTTATCACAATCTGCTTGAGATTTAACTACTCTGAACAATTTTGTGTCATCTGCAAATTTGATTATCTCACTCATCATATTTCTTTCCAGATCATTTATAAATATATTGAAAAGTAAGGGTCCCAATACAGATCCCTGAGGCACTCCACTGTCCACTCCCTTCCACTGAGAAAATTGTCCATTTAATCCTACTCTCTGTTTCCTGTCTTTTAGCCAATTTGCAATCCATGAAAGGACATCACCACCTATCCCTTGACTTTTTACTTTTCCTAGAAGCCTCTCATGAGGAACTTTTTCAAACGCCTTCTATCTTCCTCTCACAATCAGCTTGCTTCTTCCTTGATTTCCTTGCCTTTAAACCTGGGGCCTTGCAGACTTCCAGACTTCCTTCAATACACCCTATCTTTAAATCGCCCTCCTCCTTTTGATCACAGCCTGGGGAGTCCCTTCCAGCTCTGTCAGTGGTGCTGCTTCTCTTGTTCAGTATCAGCAGTCCTTAACCCCTTCAGAGTTATGCCCTCTTCTCTGGCTGGGAAACTAGCTTGGGGAATCTCCGTCCTTTTATTCCCCTTTGCTGAACCTTCATGCCCCAAGTGTGGCTTTCCTACCTTATTGGGTTCTGCTGAAAGACAAACCCCTATGAAGACACCTGGGTCTTCATGGGGGTTTATGAGATTGGAGTAGATACCTCACACACTGAGATTGTGAGGTACCTACTCCAACCTCCCCCCTTCCCCTAGTAGGACCCCCCTTTGTCTTCTGGGTCTTCTTGTCCTTACTATAACTGTGCAAAACACCAATTGACCATTCCGCCTTCAGACCACACCCATTCTCAGTCTGGGTACAAATGTTTGGGGCACATGTACTCTTACCCCTTCTATGTCGAGATGCCTCAGTGACTTTCACAAGCAGATTGTGATAAATTGCAGGAAGACCTTGTGAGACTGGAAAATTGGGCATCGAAATGGCAGATGAAATTTAATGTGGATAAGTGCAAGGTGATGCATATAGGGAAAAATAACCCATGCTATAATTACACAATGTTGGGTTCCATATTAGGTGCTACAACCCAAGAAAGAGATCTAGGTGTCATAGTGGATAACACATTGAAATCGTCGGTTCAGTGTGCTGCGGCAGTCAAAAAAGCAAACAGAATGTTGGCAATTATTAGAAAGAGAATGGTGAATAAAACGGAAAATGTCATAATGCCTCTGTATCGCTCCATGGTGAGACCACACCTTGAATACTGTGTACAATTCTGGTCGCCGCATCTCAAAAAAGATATAATTGCAATGGAGAAGGTACAGAGAAGGGCTACCAAAATGTTAAAGGGAATGGAACAACTCCCCTATGAGGAAAGACTAAAGAGGTTAGGACTTTTCAGCTTGGAGAAGAGACGACTGAGGGGGGATATGATAGAGGTGTTTAAAATCATGAGAGGTCTAGAATGGGTAGATGTGAATCGGTTATTTACTCTTTCGGATAGTAGAAAGACTAGGGGGCACTCCATGAAGTTAGCATGGAGCACATTTAAAACTAATCGGAGAAAGTTCTTTTTTACTCAACGCACAATTAAACTCTGGAATTTGTTACCAGAGGATGTGGTTAGTGCAGTTAGTATAGCTGTGTTTAAAAAAGGATTGGATAAGTTCTTGGAGGAGAAGTCCATTACCTGCTATTAAGTTCACCTAGAGAATAGCCACTGCCATTAGCAATGGTAACATGGAATAGACTTAGTTTTTGGGTACCTGCCAGGTTCTTATGGCCTGGATTGGCCACTGTTGGAAACAGGATGCTAGGCTTGATGGACCCTTGGTCTGACCCAGTATGGCATTTTCTTATGTTCCCTTCCAGGGCACTTCCCTGCCATTTCTACTTTCAGCAGCTGGCTGGTGGGTTTAATCCTAGCCTTCTTGGCCCCTGCTGTGTCAGTCTCCTGCAGTTCCCAGTATATCCCTTTCTCACAAGGACACTGCTCCTTACTCTAGCCCCTCTAGCTGCCTATAAAACCACTTGACACAAATTATTCCCCATCATAAACCTTTTCCTTAAAATCAACCCTACTAATTTTAACATAGCAACCAACCCCCTGTCGAAACAGTCCCAGTGATTTCTTAACTGCAGGTATACAGTCCCAACTCTTTTTGCACAGTTGGTTGTAATAGCTTCTTTTCTGTGAATCACGGGTGTCCATTTCTCTTGGCTTTACCATAGCTCTCAGGCCTTCTTCTCCCAACACTGCCAGATTCTGCATTCTCTCTTAGTGATGCCTCTCGCTGCTTGCCTTGGTTTCTTCGTACACCCACATCGTCGTTGGGCACCTTTCTACTATGCACACAAATAAAAAGTTTAAAAAAGGGGGGCATGGTGTGGGTAAGGCATGGACGTTCCTGGATTTTAACTTGAAATTAACGTATAAATACCTAAGCTCACACTGGGGTTCCCTGCCCTATAACTTTACTTCTGCTATGAATGACTTGCTAGTTATAAAAATAAAGACACCTGACTTCTAGGAAAAGTAAAAAGTCATGGGATAGGTGGCGATGTCCTTTCGTGGATTGCAAACTGGCTAAAAGACAGGAAACAGAGAGTAAGATTAAATGGACAATTTTCTCAGTGGAAGGGAGTGGGCAGTGGAGTGCCTCAGGGATCTGTTTTGGGACCCTTACTTTTCAATATATTTATAAATGATCTGGAAAGAAATACGACAAGTGAGATAATCAAATTTGCAGATGATACAAAAGTGTTCAGATTAGTTAAATCACAAGCAGATTGTGATAAATTGCAGGAAGACCTTGTGAGACTGGAAAATTAGTCATCAAAATGGCAGATGAGATTTAATGTGGATAAGTGCAAGGTGATGCATATAGGGAAAAATAACCCATGCTATAATTACACAATGTTGGGTTCCATATTAGGTGCTACAACCCAAGAAAGAGATCTAGGCGTCATAGTGGATAACACATTGAAATCGTCGGTGCAGTGTGCTGTGGCAGTCAAAAAAGCAAACAGAATGTTGGGAATTATTAGAAAGGGAATGGTGAATAAAACGGAAAATGTCATAATGCCTCCGTATCGCTCCATGGTGAGACCGCACCTTGAATACTGTGTACAATTCTGGTCGCCGCATCTCAAAAAAGATATAATTGCTAAGGAGAAGGTACAGAGAAGGGCTACCAAAATGATAAGGGGAATGGAACAGCTCCCCTATGAGGAAAGACTAAAGAGGTTAGGACTTTTCAGCTTGGAGAAGAGACGGATGAGGGGGAATATGATAGAGGTGTTTAAAATCATGAGAGTTCTAGAATGGGTAGATGTGAATCGGTTATTTACTCTTTCGGATAATAGACTAGGGGGCACTCCATGAAGTTAGCATGTGGCACATTTAAAACAAATCGGAGAAATTCTTTTTTACTCAACGCACAATTACACTCTGGAATTTGTTGCCAGAGGATGTGGTTAGTGCAGTTAGTATAGCTGTGTTTAAAAAAGGATTGGATAAGTCCATTACCTGCTATTAATTGAGTTGACTTAGAAAATAGCCACTGCTATTACTAGCAACGGTAACATGGAATAGACTTAATTTTTGGGTACTTGCCAGGTTCTTATGGCTTGGATTGGCCACTGTTGGAAACAGGATGCTGGGCTTGATGGACCCTTGGTCTGACCCAGTATGGCAAGTTCTTATGTTCTTAAATTAGAGGCGTTTGGAAGTCTTATTCCCTACCTGGGCCATCTGGGAATGAACTGGTAAACTGATGATGGTGTCGGCGCATGTGACTTTTACAATTCTCCTCTGATGCAGTAGAAGCGGCATTTGCACCCAGCATAGATCCTCTTAAAATTGCATGCACATGTGCATGCAGTCAAGCTATTTTATAACATGCATGCATATATATGTGTATGTTATGAAAATGGCCACATCCCTGGGTGTGGGCCAACGAATACGCGCACATGTGCACTCCTATTTAAAAGCTACAGTACCTGTGGGAGAAAAGGCTTTGGGGGCCTTTTGAACTCCACAGCTTCTCAGTGGCATCAGTTCCCACAGTCCCATCATTTCCTACCACTATTATGGGAGTCTAAGAATTCATGCTGCTGGTGTTCACAATAAACATCATGGCTCCAATAATTTTGTCAGGTCCCGCCATAGTGTCCCTAAATTACTGCTGTCATACAGAGAAATATAAGCATAATGCCAGCAGACTATTTGAAGGTATTGACAGAGGGACAGGTCCAAGGCCCCCACTTCTGTTTAGCCACAAAGCAAACTGAAAAAAACATAGGGACATTGATTAGCCCTTCAGAGAAGAGTTACAGCTAAATGCCTATAGCCACTTTGCTCCCGTGAAGGCTTTTCTGTACTTCAGATAACAGAAGCTTATAACATAGCAGGATGTATCTAGTACACATGAATTCAGTAACATAAATTAAGCATAATATACTGGGATAGTTTAGTAGGGATATGAATCATTTTTTGACGATTTAAAATATCGTCCGATATATTTTAAATTGTCAAAAATCGTTAGAGGCGCGATACAATAGGAATTCCCCCGATTTATCGTCAAAAATCGTAAATCGGGGGAGGGCGGGAAAACCGGCACCTTAAAACAACCCTAAAACCCACCCTGACCCTTTAAAATAAATCCCCCACCTCCCAAACCCCCCCCCTAAATGTTTTAAATTACCTGGGGTCCAGTGGGGGGGTCCCGGTGTGATCTTCCACTCTCAGGCCACGGCTGCATTAATAGAAATGGCGCCGGCGCCATTTTGGTTCCTGTCCCCCGACGTCACAAGTGCAGGAGATCGCTCCCGGACCCCCGCTGGACCCCCAGGGACTTTTGGCCAGCTTGGGGGGGCCTCCTGACCCCCACAAGACTTGCCAAAAGTCCAGCGGGGGTCCGGGAGCGACCTCCTGCACTCGGGCCGTATTGCAAAATGGCGCCGGCCGTACGGCCGTATTGCCGTATTGCAAAATGTCGCCGGCCGTATGGCCGTATGGCCGGCGCCATTTTGCAATACGGCAATATGTCCCGAGTGCAGGAGGTCGCTCCCGGACCCCGGCGGGACTTTTGGCAAGTCTTGTGGGGGTCAGGAGACCCCCCCCCAAGCTGGCCAAAAGTCCCCGGGGGTCCAGCAGGGGTCCGGGAGCGATCTCCTGCGCTCGTGACGTCGGGGGACAGGACCCAAAATGGCGCCGGCGCTACCTTTGCCCTGTCATATGACAGGGCAAAGGTAGCACCAGCGCCATTTCTATTAACGCAGCCGTGGCCCGAGAGTGGAAGATCACACCGGGACCCCCCCACTGGACCCCAGGTAATTTAAAACATTTTGGGGGGGTTCGGGAGGGTGGGGGATTTATTTTAAAGTGTCGGGGTGGGTTTTAGGGTTGTTTTAGTGTGCCGGTTTTCCCGCCCTCCCCCGATTTACGATTTAAACGATTTAAAAAAAACAAAACAAAACCGTGACGATCAGATTCCCTCCCCCCCCAGCCAAAATTGATCGTTAAGACGATCGATCACACGATTCACATCTCTATAGTTTAGAGCTCTTAAAAAAACAGAGTAAACAAAATATTAAGTATCACAATTCACTTAACAGTGGCAGCAAAATGCCTTAGTATATTAGTTTCTAGCATGTCAATGGGCTCCTTTATTCTTAAACAATAAAGATGACATATGAAATAAAACATGCTTTTAATACAATGCTTTTAATCATGATGTGCCATGTTGGTTGGAGGTGAAGGCAGCAAACAGTATAAAAAATAATTAAAGGTTGTGCAGATGTTGGCATGAGAAAGTTGATTAATGTTAGCACCTTAAAACTTAAACATGCTGGAAAAAATAAACATAAGCTAAAAATGGCTTTTTCACCACAGATCAGAAGCAACCCGTTAATAAAAAAAATAAAGATATTGAGGTCCATATTCAGTGCCACTTAGCCAGATAAGTTCTGACTTTTCCAGCTAAATGTCATGTTTTCAATATTTAGCCTCAATAGCCACCACTTAGCCGGCTAAATACTTATCTAGCTAAGTATTTAGCCAGCTAAGTAGTGGAAGAATAGGTGTAATTGGAATGAGTTGAGTTATCCAGCTAATTCTGGTCATCAGTCCATACACCCATCCTAAAGTTATCCAGATAAACTTATCTGGCTAACTTTCATATATATATTTAGTGGTATGGCTGCACCGCTAAAATATGGGCTAAGTTTGCTGCATAAGTTTATCTGTCTAACTAGCTGAGCCACACAGTAGCTGAATATGGACCTCATAATCTACTAGCATTTATTAGTACAACATTAATACATTTTTTATTTTTAGTTTATTATTCAAATGCTGTCTCAGTTTCTCACTAGCTGCCTCTCTCCACCATAATACAGCTCAGAACTATACTACCTGTCTATCAAAGCTTCCATGATTTTGTTCCTAGAAATATCACTGATTTCAGATTGTATCTGTTCCTAACCCCTCATTACAACTTGCTTTCCTCAGGCTCTTACCTCCTTATCAATGTTTGTCCTTCTGTGACTTATCAATCTTCTAAATTGGCTATTTTTGACAGCAGCTCATCTTCCTTCTCTACTGCCCAGCAATTTCTCTGTAATATTTCATCTAAAAATGTACTCTTCTGCTTTTGAATTTGACTTCTTCTGTACCATCAATTGTAGTAGAAAATTATGCTGTATGTGTTTCTTTGCTATTATGAAGAATTGAGGAATACGTTTTTGCATGAAAAACTATTTTATTTTTCATAAACTTTCTTTGATTCTGCATCCACGACAAACACCTTTTAAATATAGGGCTTCCTCCTCAACAATAGGCTATTATAAAGCTTCCTATAAAAAAAGCTTATATTTTTCATTGTTACATTGAGACTTTTCTTCAACTGCTGAATTTTAAGATGGTCACAAATGTCAGTGAGGGCAAAAGTAGCGCCGGCGCCATTTTGAATATTGGCAATACGGCCCGCGTGCAGGAGGTCGCTCCCGGACCCCCACTGGACTTTTGGCAAGTCTTGTGGGGGTCAGGAGGCCCCCCCAAGCTGGCCAAAAGTCCCTGGGGGTCCAGCGGGGGTCCGGGAGCGATCTCCTGCACTCGTGACGTCGGGTGACAGGAACCAAAATGGCTCCGGCGCCAACTTTGCCCTGTCATATGGTAAGGGCAAAGGGCCACCGGCGCCATTTCTTTTAACGCAGTCGTGGCCCAAGAGCCCAAGAGCCCAAGAGTGGGGGGCACTGGACCCCAGGTAATTTAAAACATTTTGGGGGGCTTCAGGAGGGTGGGGGATTTATTTTAAAGGGTCGGGGTGGGTTTTAGGGTGCCGGTTTTCCCGCCCTCCCCCTCCCCCGCTTTACTATTTTTTGACGATAAATTGGGGGAATTGTTATTGTATCGCGGCTCTAATGATTTTTGACGATTTAAAATATATCTGACGATTGTTTTAAATCGTCAAAAAATGATTCACATCCCTAGCAACCAAAATGATAAAGGAGATGGAACAGCTCCCCTATGAGGAAAGGCTGAAGAGGTTAGGGCTGTTCAGCTTGGAGAAGAGACGGCTGAGGGGGGATATGATAGAGTTCTTTAAGATCATGAGAGGTCTTGAACGAGTAGATGTGACTCGGTTATTTACACTTTCAAATAATAGAAGGACTAGGGGGCATTCCATGAAGTTAGCAAGTAGCACATTTAAGACTAATCGGAGAAAATTCTATTTCACTCAACGCACAATAAAGCTCTGGAATTTGTTGCCAGAGGATGTTGTTAGTGCAGTTAGTGTAGCTGGGTTCAAAAAAGGTTTGGATAAGTTCTTGGAGGAGAAGTCCATTAACGGCTATTAATCAAGTTTACTTAGGGAATAGCCACTGCTATTAATTGCATCAGTAGCATGGGATCTTCTTAGTGTTTGGGTAATTGCCAGATTCTTGTGGCCTGGTTTGGCCTCTGTTGGAAACAGAATGCTGGGCTTGATGGACCCTTGGTCTGACCCAGCATGGCAATTTCTTATGTTCTTATGTCCAAGTCTGTACTGAGAAACCAGAGAAGAGATTTAAAAGGAAGAGGGAAGATTATTCTTTACTTCTCATCTAACCTAGAAAGGATTTCTCTTTATGGGGAATCAGTAGGAAGAACGCCTTACAAGGACAGAGCTTCTGTCCGAGGAAAGGATCAGCAGAGGCACTCTTTGTGTTTCAAGAGGAACATCCAGTTTTAATCTACTGGATTCTAGAAGCTGCATCCAGATGTACAGAGACTACCAGGAGACAAAGAATACCTATACCAGGGATGTGTAGAATTGCTATTGACTGAGATTGTGATTCATAGAATGTTTTTTTCTGAATTAAATGTGCACGGATCTGATGTGCACCTACTGTGATTGTATTGCAATCAAGGATTTATTTTTTAACAAATTACAGTGGTGATGTGTTATTTTTTTTTTCAGGACCTTTGCAGAGGACTGCAGAATACTTTAAAGGCCTTGGAAGATTATTCTTTCCCCCAGGTGGCATGGCTACAACAATGACCCATGACCTCCCATGTTAGCCCCGTTGACCAGAAGAAGTTGAGGCAGGGGCTACATTTGCATTTGGTCAGGATATAGCTTCCAACAGCAGAAAGCTAAATTGTTTAATAATGTAACCATGTATCTGATTAGTCAATCCACATTTTTAAGATACAGGGAGAGGGTAGTTCAATTATAATACCAATAAAATGACAATTTAAGGTCTGATTTCTGTTGCATAAGTTTTCAACAGGTTGCCTTAATTACCAATTTAATTTGACAAATTCTTTGAGAACACTGCATTGTGCACAATATTTCTGAAATCAGTGAAGTGGTCTCAAGCCAAAACTGTAGTTACCATTTAGCAGCAAATGAAACACCTTTTTACTTATTAGCAGATTAATCTTTTCTATCCCTTATAAAGCAATTATATGTCTCAGCTTTCCCAAATTCAATTATAGTCAGCAAAATGACTCACACACTGTTTACCAATTTAAATGTAGTAGTAGCATTTTGGGGAAATGGATACAAACTCCTGAACAGGATTATAATCGTGAGGATAATAAGGAAGTTGGAGAGAACATATTCTCTAACATGCAAAAGTGTCTGCATCTCCTGTATCATTTTCTTACAGCTTTCTTCATGATTCGTGGTATCTTAGCAACTGAACAAACCTGATAGGTCTAATGGACCTAGAAATGATGCGCTCGGAAATCTATCACTTAAGGCCTAGCGCTCAAAGGAATAGCTTTTCTTGGCTTTAATGGCAGATAAGTCGGATAGATATACAAGGATTAGACTGTCTTTCTTTTCATGAATTTTCAAATTATACTTCCTTATCTATGCAGGTCTGCAATTGAAGCACTCTGACCATTAACTAGGCTTTCTTTCAATTCATTTTTTTTAGAAATTAGTACCTATCCTAATTTATTTCAACATTTATATTGTCCTTTGCACCAGGGCTCTTTACAAGAAAATTACAGGAAAAATAAGTCCTGTCCCAAAAGAGTTTACATTCCCAATAGGTACTTGAGGCAACAGGAGATAAAGTGACTTGCTCAGGGCTGCAGTGATGCTTCAGCAGGAGAAATGGGGTTTGAATGCCAGTCTTCTGGCTCTCAATGGTATTGATTGTCATACAGAGTTGTGCTATATTTTTTCCAATGTTTTTTTTACAGTATTAAATCTTTCCAAAGTGGTATCCATGCATCATTAATTGCAAGAGTGAGGCATGTTTACTAGTAATGTGCAGCCCCAAAATTTTCAGTTTGTTTTTTTTTCATTTTTGTTTTTTTGTCTGGATTTGTTCTTGTTTGACTCATTTGCCAAAATGAAAAAAAAATTAAACTAGAAAAAAAAACTCCAGAAACAAAAATTACTTAACTACTAAAAAAAGAAAAATGGGACTCCCAGTGGTCCTGGCTAGGCCATCCCAGGCCAAAAAATCGCCTGGGCCTGGCACTGAAGCTTAATTCTAGTGCTGAGGTTCAGCATCAAGACCCAGCCCCGAGAGCTTGTCCCATTGCTGAGGCCCAGTCCTAGCACTGAAGTCCAGCCCTGAGGCTTGATCCTGGCACCAAGGCGAAGACCAAGGCTGGACCGGGATCCTAGGACTGGTGCCAGAGCCTGACCTGGATGTCTGATCCCAGCATTGACCCTTGCTTCCAGCCCTGAGGACTGGTCCCGGCACCGAGACCTAGGTTCAGGCTTCTGGGCATCTTCTTTTCCTGGCACTTAAAAAAATGATGCTTGGTTGATAGCACCAAAGTGATGTTTTTTGTTTTTATTTATAAAGCAATGAATAAGAAAATACCAGAACATTTTATGTATTTTTGTAGGAGGCTATTTTTGATTTATTCCATTTGGAATAAACCTAAAATGGCCTCATTCATTGCATTTTTTTGCATTTGGTAAAAACAAATGCTCATCTCTAATCTGTACTCTTGGTCTGAAATAAATAAAAAACTAGGTTTGGATTCAGTTAAATGCATACAGTTTAACTGATCAACAGCAGTTTTCACAGCTGTCAAGGTTAAAGTACACCCTTGTGGGAGACTTTGCATCTTTCAGACTAGGAAATGGAAATATAATTATTTCTGATGGACAGATCTTTTTGAAACACAGTAAAATCATGTGGGTGTACACCGAGGTTGACTAAAAGTGACAGAGGCTGTGATTCAACTTTAGAATGTCTCTTAATATTAAGAAAAAAAAATTTTAAAATATAAAAATATTAAGAACAGAAAGATATACTTTACCTTTTGACATCTTGATAAATTATTTTTTCTTATATGTTAGTTGAGTTGTACAGAGTTCATGAGGATGTAGGGCAAGATATAATGGAAGTATTTTTTTTCCCCATGCATTCTGGCTCCCTTTTTTTTTTTTTTTTTTAAGAAGTGCAGTGGCAGCAGAAGAGGTGACATGCAGCAGTACTTAAGCTGTCTGACTGAATTCTGTGAACTAAAATAAAAACTGCACTATGTTATGAAGGTGTTACTGACATTTTAGAACAGTTAGAATGTACAATATGATTTCTGGAGCTACATTAACTAGAACCTCTAGTTAGAAGGGAAATGTGATCTCCATAAACATGTATTGCTAGGATTGTCATGTAAGGTGTCTGACACATTATGACAGTAACTTTTAAACTGGTGTGCAGGCGCACATGTGCATGCATTCATTGGCCCGCACCCAGAGACGCGGACAATTTATAACCTACATGTGTATATGTAATTAGGGATGTGAATCGTTTTTCTAATGAATAGAAATATTGTATGATATTTCTAAATTGGTTAATATAATCAGGTAAAAAAAGAAACGATCACTTCCCCCCCCCCCAATTTCATAAAAATTGTTTTTTGGGTTAGCGCGCGCTAACTCATGTTAGCGCGCACTAACAAAAAACCGTTTATTTTTGTTATTTTTTTGTTACTTTTTGCTATTTTTGTTAGTGCACTAACAGGAGCGCACTAACGGGAGCGCACTAACAGGAGCACACCTAACTCCTGTTAGCGCGCACTAACCCGAAAAATGATTTTTCACTAAAAAAAAAACCAGGGATCCACGGGAAAATGAGATTTTCCTGCAGCCAGACGAACCCGAAAGCAGGAACGATCGGGCACCCGATTCACATCCCTAATATGCATACATGTTATAAAATAGCCTGACCACGTGCACATATGCGTACAGTGGGCCGGATTTTAAAAGGTTACGAGCGTAAATCCGGATGATTACGTGCGTAACCTGTTTTACACGCACCGGGCCTATTTTAAAAAGGTCCGGCGACACGCATAAAGCCCCTGGACGCGGGTAAGTACCAGGACTTTACAAAAGGGGCAGTCCAGGGGCAAGGCGGGTGGTCCAGGGGCGGGCCCAGAGGCCTCCAACACAGCGGCCATTGCCGCTGTGTCGAAGGATCACATGCCGACAGGCTGCCAGTACACGCAACTTGCGCCTGCCCTGAGGCAGGCGCAAAAGGTAAAATAAAGATTTTGGGGGGGTTAGAGTAGGGCTAGGGGGGGGAAGTTTAGGGGAAGGCGTGGATGGTCAAGTTAGTGGGAACGGGGGAAGGCAGCGCGGCTTGGCGTGCACAAGGTGCACAATTGTGCACCCCCTTGCGTGTGCTGACCCTGGATTTTATAACATGTGCGCACCTACTATAAAATTGGGCGTACATGTGCATGCGCTGGGTAGTGCGTACACATGTAGGCAGCATGCGCTTGTTTTAAAATCTACTACAGTGTGCACAAATGCCGCTTCTACCACACAAGTGGAGGAATTTTAATAGACATGCACACTGACACCATTATCAGTTTTCCTAGTTCGTTGCCACTTTGTCCAGGTAAGGGATAGGACTTCCAACCCCTCCCCCCCCCCCCCCCAGTTTAATACTCTTCCTTCTCCCCTGTAAGCCCCAGCCTATTAAACCCCGCTAATCTGCTTAGAATTTTTTGTTTTACAACTTACATGCCATCCATATCAGAAGTAAAGTTTTGCGGCAGGAGACCCCTATGTGCACCAGTGCGCATAAGTATTTGCACGCAAATCTCAAGTTTGAATCCATGAATGCCTAGACCACAACTGCATCCCACCCCTTTTTTGAACTTTTCATTTATGCACACGGTGGCAACTACGTGTGTATCTGTAAAATCCACTTGGCATGCGCCAGCCCAACATATTCACAAATCTCCTAATTTTAGTATATATCAGGCTTTTAAAATTCCCCTTTATAATTTCTGTCATGTGAACAACTGTCTAAAAGGATCCCCGACTATGTTTACATGTCCCAATAAGTAATCTTAAACCATTGCGATGCATCAAGGACTTCAACTGATTCCATTTTTCAGACCTGATAAAGGGAGTGCAACTCATGGAAGTTAGTTAACAAATGTATTAAGTCCAATAGAAAGGTATCACTTTATATTATTTTTTGTTGTTTATTAACTTTGATTTCTGCACCCAAAACAAACTGAAGTGGCATATTTGGAAAAAATGGGGATCATAAGGAAGACCATTAAATGTATTAAAGGTTTATGGAAATGTTCAGCCAACAGTACAATCATTTTTAATACTGCCTCTGAAGGGGTTTGATGTGTTTTCCATGTGTTTCTGCATTTGTTGGGTTTGAGGCACAGTGTGGACTCTTAGTCGCTGTGGAGATGACTACTCCCACGGGGAGGGGCCCCATGGGGAACCACAGCGATAGGCGAGACTCAGAGAGCAGACATTGGAAATGGAAAGCTTTATTGTACTGCTGTAGATAGATGGTAATAATGCAGGAAGAGATGGCACTGAAGTCCAGCAAGGTGCCAATATGTTCAGACAGCCTAAGATGGAGAAGTCTCACCCAGATGTACAAGGTTGGTAGTGTTCCCCAGAGCTGGATAACCCGAAGCTGATGGGTGGAAATGGAGAGCTGGATCATAGAGGTACTCACTGAAGAGTAGTGCATGAATCCTCCTGGTAGTTGGTGAAGATGGGACCAGCAGTCCATGATGCAGGATACCTCTGAGCTGGATAGGCCCTCGAGGAGCGAGTACCCGGAAGCACAGATAATCATGTGAGAGAAGAAAGATCCCCGAGGAGAAGTTGACTTAGATTAGTAGTAGAAGGCCCCGAAGGGAAGTAGGAAGCAAGAAGCCCACGAGGAGCGGGTGCCCAGAGATTTTTCAGGAGCGAATACCCTGGAGGGTAGCAAGGAGTCTAAGCGAGCAGCTTAGAAGCGGTCAGAGTAGCTAAACCGAAGTCTTTGCTAACAGCTCTAGGAGGCCCTAGGAGGCCATGGGAAGGAGCATGGTGGACGGGGACGCCCATACTGAGTTGGAGAGTCCAAGGGTTTCAGCACTCAGCACCGGAGGCAGCCATCTTACCCATGGAGGTGGAGAAAGGCAAAAAAGAGGTGAGGCAGAGTGGTCACAGCCTTCTGTGACCGATGGACGCAATAGTACCCCCCTTCAAAGGCCCCCCTCCAGGAGCTGTTCCTAGTGGTCTAGGTTTTCGTGGATGAGCAAGGTGGAATTGATGTGCCATGTCCTTATGCATGATGTTGGCCAGAGGCTCCCATGAGTTTTCTTCTGGTCCATAGCCTTCCCATGAGATGAGGTACTCCCATGTCTTGCCTCTCTTATGGACATCTAGGATGTCATCCACAGCATATTCGATATCGTCCTCAGTATCCAGATTAGTTGGTTCTTATGTCTTTTTAGAGAACTCAGAGAGCATCAAGGGTTTTAACAGAGAGATATGGAAGGTGTTGTGTATCTTCATTGATGAAGGTAGTTTCAAACTGTATGTCAGACTTCCCAATCACTGAAGGATAGCAAAGGGTCCTACATAGCGAGGTGCAAAATGTGCTGATGGAAGTTTAAGGCGGAGATACTTGGTACTCAACCAGACTTTGTCTCCAGGCTGAAACTGTGGTGCCTCTCGATGGTGAGCATTGTAGATCTTCTTTGCTTTCTGTCCTGCTTTAAGGAGTAGCTCCTTCATTTGCTTCCAAAGTTGGGATAACTCTGCTGCAGTAGCCTGAGTGGCAGGCGAGGTCACTGATAGTGGAATTGGCAGAGGAGGAAGCGGTTGTCGTCCATAGATGAGTTGGAAGGGAGATGACCCTGTGGAAGTAGCAGATTGTGAGTTTATAGCAAATTCAGCCCATGGCAATAGTTCAGCCCAGTCACTCTGCCTTGAGTTGACATAAGATCACAGAAATTGTTTCAGCGTTCTATTCATTCTCTCAGTCTGACCATTAGACTGAGGGTAGTAGGCAGAGGTTAAGTCTAATGCGATGTCAAATTTTTGACATAAAGCCCTCCAAAATTCAGTAGTAAATTGTACTCCTCTGTGGACAGAATATGCTTAGGCATCCCATGAAGGCGGAAGATGTGTCTGATAAAGAGTTTTGCTAACTCCACAGTGGAGGGTAGGGATGTGAATCGTTTTTTGACGATTTAAAACAATCGTCAGATATATTTTAAATCGTCAAAAATCATTAAGAGTCGCGATACAATAGAAATTCCCCCGATTTATCGTGAAAAATCGTAAATCGGGGGAGGGGGGAGGGCGGGGAAAACCAGCACACCAAAAAAACCCCTAAACCCACCCCGACCCTATAAAACGAATCACTGACCTTCCCCCACCCTCCCGAACCCCCCCAAAACTTTTTACAAGTACCTGGTGGTCCAGTGGGGGCGCGGGGTCCGATCTCCCGCTCTCGGTCCATCGGCGCCATTTTGGCTGCCACTCAAAAATGGCGCCGATGGCCCGATAAAAAAAAAATCCTACCCAACCCTTTGAAAACGACCCCTTAGCTTCCCCCACCCTCCCGATCCCCCCAAAACATTTTAAAATTACCTGGTGGTCTAGTGGTGGTCCCGGGAGCGATCTCCTGTTCTCAGGCCGTCGGCTGCCACTCATAAAGATGGCGCCGATGGCCCTATGCCCTTACCATATGACAGGGTATCCATGCCATTGGCTGGCCCCTGTCACATGGTAGGAGCACTGGCTGGCCGGCGCCATCTTTAAAGATGGCCACCCTCGTCTTTATAGATGGCCGCCGCTGTATTTAAAGATGGCCACCACAGTCGTAAAGATGGCCTCCGCCAGCTTTAAAGATGGCGCCGGCCATCCAGTGCTCCTACCATGTGACAGGAGCCGGCCAATGGCATGGATACCCTGTCACATGATAAGGGCAAAGGGCCATCGGCGCCATCTTTATGAGTGGCAGCCGACAGCCCGAGAACGGGAGATCGCTCCCGGGACCACCACTAGAGCACCAGGTAATTTTAAAATGTTTTGGGGGGCTCGGGCGGGTGGGGGAAGCTAAGGGGTCATTTTTAAAGGGTCGGGTGGGTTTTTTTTTTATCGGGCCATCGGCGCCATTTTTGAGTGGCAGCCAAAATAGCACCGATGGCCTGAGAGCAGGAGATCGGTCCCCACGCCCCCACTGGACCATCAGGTAATCGTAAAATATTTTGGGGGGGTTCGGGAGGGTGGGGGAAGGTAAGGGGTTAATTTTAAAGGGTCGGGCCTCACTAAAAAAAAAAATAACGATGTGAATCAGAACCAATTCCGATTCACATCACCCACATCACCCACGATCAGATTTTTTCTCCCCTCTAGCCGAACCCGATCGTTAAGACGATCGGGCACACGATTCACATCTCTAGTGGAGGGTAATCCTGGTAATGCTACAAAATGTGCCATTTTGGAGAAGCGGTCAACTGTAACTGTTACCCAAATGATGTTGTTTCCATTGGATGTGGCAAGTCTACAACAATGTCAGTTGCTATATGTGTCCAGGGTTCATCTGGTGCTGGTAGAGGTTGTAACAGACCCCAAGGACGTCCGGCTAGCAGTTTTTGCTTGGCACAAACAGCACAGGAACCCACATAAGCTTGTACATCTTTTTTCATGGTTGGCCACCAATCGTACCGCTGTAGCATAGCCAAAGTATGACTCTGTCCCGGATATCCGGCCAGACGGGAATGGTGCGCCCACTTCAACAGCTTCTCCCTTTGGTTTCTGGCCACAACCGTCTTCCCAGTGGGCACCACATGAGTGGATGCAAGAACCACTCTCCTGGGGTCAATGATGTGACAGGGTTCATCTGGCACATCCTGAGGGGAGAAGGATTGCGACAAGGCATCACCCCGAGTGTTCTTCTCTCCCGGACAATACTTTAAAAGGAAGTCAAATCTGTTAAAGAACAGAGACCATCTGGCTAGACGGTGATTGAGTCGTTGAGCATGTCTGAGGTACTCCAGATTCTTGTGATCGGTGTACACTATTATTTGGTGTTGTGCACCTTCTAGCCAAGAACGCCATTCCTCAAAGGTCAGCTTGATTGCGAGTAACTCTTTGTCTCTGATTCCATAATTTCTTTCGGCAGGCGAGAACAGCCTTGAAAAGAAGGAGCAAGGATGGAGTACATTGGATTCTCTATATTGGCTTAAAACTGCTCCCATGCCAACATCTGATGCGTCGACCTGGACGATGAATGGGCGATGTGGAGCAAGATGACGGAGGCATGGCTTCTTTTGAAAAGCCTCTTTGAGCGTCAGAAAGGCTGATATGGCTTCTGGAGACCAGTTGACGGGATTGGCTCCCTTTTTGGCCATAGCAGTTAGAGGGACTGTGAATGATGAGTAGTTTTTGATAAAGGAACGATAGTAAATGGTGAAGCCCAAGAAGCATCTCAGTGCTTTCAGGCCTGTAGGTTGGGGCCAATCCTGGATACTTTCTAATTTCTTGGGGTCCATCTGAAACCCGTTCTTAGAAACAATGTAGCCCAGGAAGGATACAGACTCTTTGGGAAATTTGCACTTTTCAAGCTTTGCGTAAAGGTGGTACTCAGGCAGATGTCAAGACTTTCTTGACATCCTCTTGATGAGTTTGTAGATCTTGAGAAAAGATCAGTATATCATCAAGATATACTACTACGCATTGATACAGTAATTCCGTAAGATGTCGTTCATCATATTTTGAAAGACTGCAGGTGCGTTACTCAAACTGAAGGGCATGACGAGATATTAGAAGTGTACATCGCGGGTGTTAAAAGCAGTCTTCCATTTGTCTCCTTCGTGAATACGCACCAAGTTGTAAGCTCCTTTCAGGTCCAATTTGGAGAATATCTTAGCTCCTTGGAGCCTGTCAAACAGTTCAGAAATTAAGGGCAGGGGATACCGGTCCTTGATGGTAATTTATTTATTTATTTATTATTTTCATATACCAACATTCGATCTGAGATATAACATCGGTTTACATTCAGACCCCTGTAGTCGATGCAGTGGCATAAGGTGCCATCTTTATTTCCTACAAAGAAGTAGAAGCCTGCACCAGCAGGGGACTTAGAAGGTATGATGAATCCCTTCTGAAGGTTTTCTTGTATGTAGGTGGACATGGCCTTAGTCTCAGCTACAGAGAGAGGGTAAACTCCTCCTTTGGGAGGTTCTGAATTAGGTTTCAGGTTTATAGCGCAGTCAAAAACCCTGTGTGGTGGAAGTATATCTGCTGCTTGCTATGAGAAGACATCCTGGAAAGAGGCGTACTGAAGATGTAAGCCAGGTAACGATGGTGTAGTGGGCATGCAGATGAGTGGTGAAACTTCCATGAGGCACCAACCATGACAGTCAGGCCTCCACCGGGACAATTCCAAGGTGGCCCAATTAAATTGTGGCATATGATCTTGTAGCCAAGGCAGCCAAGTACCAGCGGGTGCATGGCTTTCTCCAATACGAGCAATTAAATAGATTCAGAGTGTAGAGCTTCGGTGTGCAGGCCAATGGCCTGGGTACTTAATTAAACTTCTCCAGGAAGTTGTTCCCCATAGATAGAGGATAATAGCAATAGCTTTGCTATAGGTGTGGTAGGGATCTAAGAGTTTCAAGATAAAATTACCTCCGGCTCCGGAGTCAATGAGAGCGAGAGTCTAAAATCCAAGACCTCCGCAGAGCAGAGAGACTGGTAGTGATAATGGAGGAGTAGGAGAGGTGAGGCCTAGGAGATGTCCTCCTGCAGATCCTAGGCCGTCAGTTTCCCGGACAGATGGGACAGGTTTGGATGGCATGGCCTGATTGGCCACAGTACATGCATAACCCCATGCATTTGCGAAAACGTCTCTCCTTGGAAGTTAAATGGCTTCAGCCTAGTTGCATAGGCTCTTCCTCTTCTAAAGGAGCTGATGGTGTACTTGAAGCAATAGGCATGGTTAACCCCCGCAGTGGTCTTTCGTGGACTCTTAGCCTCCTGAGTTCGGTCTCTAATACGGCAGTCAATCCTCCCAGCCAGTTCCATCAGAGACTCAAGGGTATCAGGCAATTCATGAGCCACCAGTTTGTCCTTTAAGTGAGAGCTGAGGCCCTCCAGTGTACCAATGTAGTTCAGATGCTAAAGTCTTGAATTCGATCACATAGTCTGTGAGCGGCTTATTACCTTGCTGGCAAGCCGGGCCATCAAAAACAGAATTGAAAAGTTTTAGAAATCCTGGTAGGTCATTAAAGATAGGATCTCCACATTCCCATAACGGTGAAGCCCAAGCCAAGGCTCGTCCTTCTAGAAAAGATAGGATGTAAATGGTCTTGGATGCTTCTGTGGGAAAGAGGGTTGGCTGTAAGGAAAAATGCATACTGCATTGATTAATAAACCCGCTACATATTTTAGCTTTGCCCGTGAAGCAGGTAGGTGTGGATAAAGGAACAGTGATCTTGATGGTCACCACCGGAGACAGTGATTCTTTCACTGGAGTTGCTGAAGTATTCAGTTGAGCATGCTGTTCTGACTCGGGTGGTGGACCCTTGCTCCGGCGTAGTGCGGCCAGTCACTTACGTCGGAAGGCGAGGCTGACTCGGAAGATCCTGTGCGGTTGTAGAGAGAAATCTGGATGCAGGCGCGTCCTGCCAGTCGTGTGGTCCAGATAGCTGGTGCCTCCAGCAGGTCGTAACTACTCCGCAGACAGTCCAAGGATCAAAAGCCAAATGAAACCCCGCAGCCAGTCCAGGGGTCAAGAGCCAAACGATACTCCACAGCCAGTCCAGGGATCAAGAGCCAACGATACTCCACAGCCAGTCCAGGAATCAAGAGCCAACGATACTCCACAGCCAGTCCAAGAGTCAAGCACGGAAGGACAAACAGCGGATCAGGAACAGGGTACAAGACCAAACAAACCACAGGAGCCAAGAAGCCAAGGCAAGGTCTGAGGATTCATGCCTTGCCTTAAATAGTCCAATCCCAGTAGCAGTTCACAGGAAGGTGTCCAGCCATTTCCTGTCGTGGCCCCTTTAAGGATCGACGTTTGCCGTGTGAGCGGCCCTAGGAAGCTCAGTGGGGGCGGAGTCAGCCGCAAGCAAGGAGGACGGCCTATGCCACAGCCATGTTGAGAGAAGCAGGAGCTGCTGCGGAACAAACCCGACGATGCAGAGGCAGTCACCGCGAGCGGAGCGGTCTGCTGCGCCGGTGAGTAGCTGGTCCCGGTCGCGGCTTGCCTCCTCTGGTGGCCATAACACATGCAACTGATTGAAGGCAGTAGCTAGGCTTTCCAGAGACTTCTGTTGCTCAGTGATCCGCTGGGCTAGGCCAGGAATGGCCTGCAAGGCCGCAAGCTGAGCCGAGTCCATGGAATTAGCAATCTGTTGGGTTTGAGGCATAGTGTGGACTCTTTAGTCGCTGTGGAGATGACTCCTCCCATGGGGAGGGGCCCCATGGGGAACCACAGCAATAGGCTAGACTCAGAGAGCAGACACTGGAGATGGAAAGCTTTATTGTACTGCTGTAGATAGATGGTAATAATGCAGGAAGAGATGGCACTGAAGTCCAGCAAGGTGCGAATACGTTCAGACAGCCTCAGATGGAGAAGTCTCACCCAGATGTAAAGGTTGGTAGTGTTCCCCAGAGCGGGATAACCTGAAACCTATGGGTGGAAATGGAGAGCTGGATCATAGGGGTACTCACTGAAGAGTAGTGCAGGAATCCTCTGGTAGTTGGTGAAGATGGGACCAGTGGTCCATGATGTAGGATACCTCTGAGCTGGATAGGCCCTCGAGGAGTGAGTACCCAGAAGCACAGATGATCCTGTAAGAGAAGAAAGACCCCTGAGGAGCGGTTGTCTTAGATTAGTAGTAGAAGGCCCCGAAGGGAAGTAGGAAGCGAGAGGCCCCCGAGGAGCGGTTGCCCAGAGATTCTTCAGGAGTGAATACCCAGGAGGGTAGCAAGGAGTCTAAGCGTGCAGCTTAGAAGCGGTCAGGGTAGCTAAACCGAAGTCCTTGCTAACTCATTTGTACTGAGCAGAGCAGAGGCTTAAATACCCGGAGTTATTGACGTCATGCGGTGGGGCGCCCCCAAGGTTCCTGCCATGACGTGTAGATAAGCATAGGCAGCTTGCGCCCACCCTAGGAGGCCACGGGAAGGAGCATGGCGGACGGGGACGCCCATGCTGAGTTGGAGATGCTGAGGTTTTCGGCACTCGGCACCGGATGCAGCCATCTTGCCCATGGAGGTGTAGAAAGGCAAAAAAGAGGTGAGGCAGAGCGGTCACAGCCATCTGCGACCAACGGATGCAACAGCATTAATGTTTTTAATGCAAATGGAATGCCTTTCAAACTTATTTGAAACAGAAAGGTGTTGAATTATCACCAGTCTGAACCTTGTGATAGCAGCACCAATCGGCAACGCTTCGAGCCTAGCTAATGTCCATTTGCCATATTTTATATGCATTCATTATTCAGTTCATTCATAAATCAATTAGCTTAAAAAGTAATAACAAGAAATCTAAAATGGATGCCCATCTTATATTCCCTCAGCTATTGCCTGAAATAGAAAAGACTGGGCTTACTTGAGAAACAGTTATGTGAAGCATGTAGTTGACAGTAGATGCAGTTAGAGCAGAAATACACAATAAGCAGCCAGATGTCCGATCTGTAAGAATTTATTGTGCAAAGGCAAGTGTATGCAAATGAGCCCGACTCCAGCCGAATTTCACCCTCTTTCAATAGGGCTGCATCAGGGGTATTTGCATATATGAATGCTATTTCTTCATCAAAATGTTGTATGTATAAGCTATGACTGGAACCAGATGTAGCGCTCCGGATCCTGAATGGTACACAATCGCTGTGATCTCTTTCGGAATAAATTATAAACACACAGCGATTGTGTACCATTCAGGATCCGGAGCGCTACATCTGGTTCCGGTCATAGCTTATACATACAAAATTTTGATGAAGAAATAGCATTCATATATGCAAATACCCCTGATGCAGCCCTATTGAAAGAGGGCGAAACTCTGCTGGAGTCGGGCTCATTTGCATACATTTGCCTTTGCACAATAAATTCTTACAGATCGGACATCTGGCTGTTTATTGTGTATTTCTGCTCCCACGGCTTTATTAAGCAGCCTTCCTTGCTGTTTTGTCAGTAGATGCAGTTACTCAGTAAACAATATGTGAAAAAGATGACTTTGGTATTACATACAAATCATCCAATTTTTTAAAATAAAAAATGTAAACAATTTGATTTTTATAATTGTTTCACACAATATTCTGCTTTTGTGAAATTTTGCACATAATATTTTGCAACTGCAGAATAACTAAGGGGCCCATTTAGATGATTTCTCAGCTCATTAGGTGATTTTGCAAATAATGGGGTACATTTTCAAATGTTACATGTGCACATCTTTGTGCGCATGCTACCCGGTGCGCACACATGGATGTGCGATTTTATAACATGCACGTGCATGTTATAAAATATCGGGTTGGCACGGTGACACATTAGGGCCCTTTCCAGTTCCCTCCCAGTCCGCTCCAATTAAGGAGCGGACTGGGAGGGAACTTCCTAACCCCCTAGCTAATCTCCCTTCCCCTTCCCCTCCTGCCCTCCCCCTATCCCTATTCTAAATACCCCCAATTTTATTATGCTACCCTTTGCTCCTGCCTTCGAGCAGGAGCAAGTTGCGCACGCTGGCACCCTGCTGGTGCGCGATCCCCCAGAACAGCGGCAAATAGCCGCAGTGCCGGGTGCCTCTAAACCCACCCCGCCCCCAGACCGCCCCGTTTTTCTAGCCCCGGGACTTACACGTGTCCCGGGGGTTTACGCGCATGGCCGGGCCCTTTGAAAATCGGCCGTGCGCGTAAACATAAATCATGCATCATGCGCGTAAACATAAATCATGCATCAGGACTTAATTCACTGGAATATAGTGTGTGGCTGCATACAAGCTGCATACAAGCTGAATATCCACCAGAAAGAGCTGAAATTAGCTAATGTTATTAAAATGGGCCCAAAAAGATCAAACCAATCATAAAAAATAGTCCAAGCCCAAAAAGTGTAACAAACCGATCTTGTAAAAAAATATACTTGGGTGTCAGAATTCAAATTTCTCAAGACACAAAGGCCTTAATGGCCTTAAGGACCATCATAACACCGAAGCAGTTAATCATAGCTTTTCCTCTGCTTAAACGGTCACATATAATCATCGGTCCACTGGAGTTATTTGTGAATTTAAAAAAAGTAAACAAAATATTCACCTGAAGAGTTCTCAAATAACTCCAGTGGACCGATGATTATATGTGACCAGTTAAGTGGTGGAAAAGTTATGATTAACTAAGTAAACTGCTTCAGTGATATGATGGTCCTTAAGAAGTAAAAGATTATTAGGCCTTTGTGTCTTGAAAAATTTTAATTCTGATACCCGTGTCTTTTTTTACAAGATTGAAATGGGCCCTACATAAGAAACAGATATTTTCTAATAACAAATAAGGCAGTATTATAGGTAAGTTCGTATTTTTCTTTTTAAATACATTTTTCACTGACTGTAATATATATCTCCATGTTCATTTTGATGCTGTATAGGAAAGCTGGCCAATCTTTTAACCAAACTATATCTTATCAGATTTGACACCATTTCCTACCAGTCAAGACCTGGGACATCAATTATAATCTATATAGCAGGGATATCAGCTCACACAGATGTAATTTTAACAAAAGCAGAAGAGCCAGGCCTTGATCTAGGAGCCACAGAAGCAGAAAGTCTAGCGAGCTAATTTGCTTCTTAAATAGTGTCGTTAATCCAAGTTTATTTAAAAGGTTAAAAAGTGCTTTATGCAAATTTATTTTTTTTGCAAATAGCTGCAAATTATTCAGTGGAGCACTAGATGTTCAGAGACTTCAGCACATATATTGTTAAGAAAAAATCTGCAAACTGATTATGCCCCCTGCATCAGTCAGACCTTTGAGGGAATATTACTAATACTGAGATACACTGGGAAGAAATATTTTTGTACATTTATTGTACAGCATGCTGAATGTATCATCACAATGTGTTGTTCGTAGTTTATCCTAAATCCTGTGTTATGCCAGCTTTTAGATGATTGAATTCACATTGTGGATAGCACACCATTATGGAAGCAGAAGTACAGTTAATTCATGGAAGAAGAGAACATTTTAACATAAATTATTAATACTTTCTCTTGTTTTCTCTTGATTTTTACAATGTCATGAAGTTAAATGCTGGTGAACATGAGAAAAAATTTCAGCCTCAGTCAATGGGTAAAATATCTTGTGTTTATATTCAGATATTATTGCGGCTTTTCTTGTAAGTTGTCAGAAGGGAAGTTGTATTGTATACTGTACAGAGTTTATTTTTTCTTTATGTTTGAATAACTGCTAAATCATAATAAAAACATCAGTGCAGAACGACTTAGCATGTAGAAAATTGCAGTGTGATTTATCATGTCCTGAGAGAGAGAGAGAGAGAGAGAGACTAGCTATAAAGCCCTTATAGTAGTTAGGTATGTATTTGTATACCTCTATATAATAAGTTCTATGTAAAGCCTCTGTTTGCTGATTTTGAAGTTATAATGTAAACCGAACTGATGTTATCCTACGAAGTCCGGTATATAAAAACCATAAATAAATAAATAAATAAATAAATAAATAAATAAATAAATAAATAAATATATGAGGCCCACCTAGTTACTTGAGGTGAGGTTTAGGTAGTAATGTAGGGTTTAGGGGCCCACTTTGACATTCAGAGTGAGACATACGAACAGAACAGTACACTCTTGTGAAGACTTGATGTCCTTCGGAGTAAGGAAACTCACCCAAAGATGAGATTTGTAGAATGTTTTTTCAACCTAGCTTGATGTTACCCAGGTCTCTCACCCTCTCTCTCTCTCTCAGCTTAAAACAGTGAAAATGCTATTTGCGAAAACATCGGAAAGTGCAATAAAGCCATATCGCACAGCTTAACTCAAATGAAAAAGGTGTAGTTATTTTCCACGTTAAAACTGTGCGATACGGCTTTGCAAATTGCAAAGCCAGCCCACTTGGCCAGAAATCCTGCCCCAAACTCCTCCCCTTTTCCAAATCTACATAGCACCATGTGTTATGGTGCTTTTTGCATGCGAAAACGCCATAAAGCAATTTGATAAATGACCCCCTATGTTTGCTATATTTATAGCATTTTGATGAATCTAGGCCCAAGTTCTATATTGAATCTTCAGTCAATTTATTATCTATCAGTAAAGGAGTTGGAAACCACATTATTTGTGTGATTATTACTGCTATAAACTGTGGAGATTATCAGTGCTGTTTACAGGGATTGGAAAAGTGCTGTATATGTTGGATAATGAAACCTCCCGCAGGGAGCTCTGAACCTCATAAGTAAAAGCTGTTGAAGAACTGGTACAAATAGGGTATATTCTATTTCTATGTGCCCTTTGGGACAGCATCAAGGGTCTATCCCACCCAAAGGTTGCATAAATATTGAGTAAAAAAAATATGTAAAAAGAAATTGGTTGATGATGTGCTGCGACTGGTATTTGTACAGGGGGCAACAGTCGGATGCTTTTGCACAGGTAAACATGTGTTTAGCTGCATAAAAACATGGTCTAGTTGCTGCTCCCCTCCAGTGCAGAGAAAATTACATTTGGGCAAGGCCAGTGGGAGCATTAGGCAGACTAGGAGGTAATCTAGGGCACCAGAAGTGGGTAGAGCGATGTAGTCCTGTGTCAGGGTAGCTGTTCTGAATTAAGGAAAGTAGGGACGAGACATAGGGAGCAATGGAGATGGGGAGGTTTGTGGTGTTCGATTTGTGGCGCATTGGTTGGTGCGGAGAGAGAGCAAGTTGAGAGAGAGATGACAAACAATGACCACCTGGGGCAACAGCAGCTCCACCAGCACTGCACGTGGGAAAAACTGGGCTGGGTTGGGTCAGGGGAGGAAAAGTATGTATGGAGATTGCATTTTCATATCCGTGCATACTTTCTGACACATGCTTCATGTCTGCTTCCATGCAGCTGGAACATGTGTGGGTTCTTTGTACCCGTGTTCTACATGCTGGCAGGATTAGCAAAAGGGAAACTCTATCACGAGTTTCCCTTTGAAAATGAGCTTATAGTCCCACAGGTACAAATAATCCATAGGACTATATGGTCCATGAAGAGTTCCAAAACTGCTCTCATAATATTTTCATGCTCTACCTTTCAAGCTACTACAATTTTTAGTTTCTTTTAGCTGTTAAATGTAGGGGTGCACAAATTCCTGTGCTCATTGATACCAATCTGTTCTGGATTTTAAGATATCCCTAATTATTATGCATGAGACGGTTTTACATACAACTAAAGCATGTGCATGCAAATCCATCTCATGCACATTCACTAGGGCTATCCAGAAACTTGGGTGGATTGGTTTCCATGAGGACTGGAAGTTGCCTACCTCTGATGTTTAGGGACATATAATCCATTTCTCTGTTGCTTTCAGCAGCATTAGTATTACTTGTGACTATAGTATTTATAATGTGTGACATATCTCAGAGTTCTCAACCCTTTCCTCAGGACACACCCAGCCAATCTGGTTTTTGGACTGTGCTTTTGAGTGCAAATCTATCTTATGCATATTCATTGTGGATAGCCTGAAAACCAGACTGGCTGGGTGTGCCTCAACTGGGTTTAGTACACCGGACATATCTGATACATGGCTAGAGAAGAGAAAAGTAATGGCTTGGTGTTTGTGCATGGAGGTGGCATATTTAAAGGAAATGTATAAAGAAATATGATGTTTAAAAATCATCCAAAAGTAAAAGCCAATTCTTTGGAGACATTTTTACATTCAATAGAATACACCATACCTCTAGGAAATGAAAGGACAAGCTAGAACACAGTGTAGAGATCAGGAAAGGTATCCCAAAAAGGAAAATTTAAGGGGAAAAAGTTGACCTTTCCTGCATTTTTAAAATTATTTGATTCTGACAGTACTGTATTGGCATCTTCTGAAGTAGACCTTGATCCTTGAAGGCTTATGCCTTGATGAAATTTGGTTTGGGGAAAAGGCTGCAGATTGGAGCAGTGTATATGATGAGTGAAGTTTGGGGTGTATGGGGAAATGGGGGGGGGGGGGGGGGCTGCAAAGTGAATACACTTATGGACAAATATAAGAAGCTTAAATTTTATGTAGTAGCAGATGTGGAGCCAATGTAGTGATTTGAAGGGAAGGGATTATGTGATGACAAAGGCCTTGGTGGTAGGTAAGTCACACAACTAATTTTGACCAGTGAAGTGCAAGTTATAAGAACATAAGAACTTAAGAAATTGCCATGCTGGGACAGACCAAGGGTCCATCAAGCCCAGCATCCTGTTTCCAACAGAGGCCAAAAACCAGGCCACAAGAACCTGGCAATTACCCAAACACTAAGAAGAATCCATGCTACTGATGCAATTAATAGCAGTGGCTAATCCCTAAGTATAATTGATTAATTATAGTAGTAAGTTATAGTAGTCTAGGCATGAGAAAATGGATAAGAATTCTGGTGGTATTATACGTTTAGGGGTACAGGGACCTGTCTGCTACAGGACACTTCCAATTCCCCCCCCCACTTTACTTCACCATCCTAAATTCAGGAAAAAGACAACGTGTTCTCTAACATCCTGGCCACCAAGCACCAATTTACCCTAAAGAAAGTTCTGTACCATGGGTGGTTTCAAACAGGCCATAAACCTTAGCCTGCCTAATGTATTAATACTTATGGCTAACTTACTTACGCCTGGTCCCAAATTTAGGCGATTCCCTGTTTACTTCCGAAGCACGTTCTGGCTGAAGGTCCTCCCCTATGAGGAAAGACTAAAGAGGTTAGGACTTTTCAACTTGGAGAAGAGACGGCTGAGGGGGGATATGATAGAGATGTTTAAAATTATGAGAGGTCTAGAACGGGTAGATGTGAATCGGTTATTTACTCTTTCAGATAATAGAAAGACTAGGGGGCACTCCATAAAGTTAGCATGGGGCACATTTAAAACTAATCGGAGAAAGTTCTTTTTTACTCAACGCACAATTAAACTCTGGAATTTGTTGCTAGAGAATGTGGTTAGTGCAGTTAGTATAGCTGTGTTTAAAAAAGGATTGGATAAGTTCTTGGAGAAGTCCATTACCTGCTATTAAGTTCACTTAGAGAATAGCCACTGCCATTAGCAATGGTAACATGGAATAGAATTAGCTTTTGGGTACTTGCCAGGTTCTTATGGCCTGGATTGGCCACTGTTGGAAACAGGATGCTGGGCTTGATGGACCCTTGGTCTGACCCAGTATGGCATTTTCTTATGTTCTTATGGTCCTTCTGACCTCTAGACTTCCCTTGACCAGTCCGTGACTTCAGCTTATGAGCTTAAGTGGCTGCATTGTCCTCTGCCTTGGTTTTATTTACATGGGAGCTTACAAATAGGCAGATCTTGATGAGCATTCTTTAGTGCTGGTTTAAAGTTCTCATCTGGTAGTTTCTTTTCTTTAGCTCTGACTGTTTTTGGCCTGTCAGTATACCTGTCTGTATTTTTCTTGGCTATTATGATTCATATATGATGCTTTCAGTGGTAAAACATGGGATATCACCCTATAGTATGTTGAGAAAGGAAGGGACTCTTTTTGGAAATGTTGTAGAGAAAGGACCAACATTTTTTTTACTGATAGTGTGGATATAAACAGAGAAGGAAAGAAAAACTACAAAGAGGACCCACAAGATTATAGACTGAGGGGATGGGAAGATAGCAGTTTATTTACAATGATTGAGAAAAGAGGAGAGACTTTTAGGGGGAAGACTCTATTGAACTTAAAGAAAGCAGCAATGTTGAAGAAGCAGACTGAGATTTGTGAGAGTTCTGGTTCAGGTAGGTCTTGGAGCTTTTTGCATTAAGGTGGTATTGAAGTCCATGGGTAAAGAGCAGCTTATCAAGGGAAATGGTATAGAGAGAAAATAGAGGGCCCAGGACAGGAGCCCTGAGGCACACCAACAGATAATCAGGCCAATACAGTAAAGTTCGCGGGAGAGAAGGCGAGCGCCCGCTCTCCTGGCATGCACACAGGCCAGTGTCCTGTGAGCGCGATACAGTAAAACAAAATATTTAAATTAGGGCCAGTGGTAAAAAGAGGCACTAGGGACACTAGCGTGTCCTTAGCGCCTCTTTTTGGACAGGAATGGTGGCTGTCAGCGGGTTTGACAGCCGACGCTCAATTTTGCCGGCATCGATTCTCAAGCCCCCTGACAGCCACGGGTTTGGAAACTGGCTGCCGGCAAAATTCAGCATCCAGTTTTCAACCCACGAACCGCGGGCTGATTTTAATTTTTGGGTAGGCGCTAATTTCTTAAAGTAAAATGTGCGGCTTGGTTGCACATTTTACTTACTGTATCGCATGGGAATGACTAATAGGGCCATCAACATGCATTTACATGTTGCGGGCGCTATTAGTCTTGGGGGGGTTGGACGCGCATTTTTGACGCGCTATTACCCCTTACTGAATAAGGGGTAAAGCTAGCGCTTCAAAAACGCACATCCAAATGTGGGTTAACAGTTAGGGATGTGCAGAGGAGTTGCATAAGTTTCATACGGCATTCGTATTCATCGGGGCCAGATACTTTGCATCCGTTCAAAGGGGCCCCCCGATCCGTTGATACGTGCCATTCTTATTCGTTTCCCTTTTAATTTAATTAACTACAACCCCCCACCCTCCTGATCCCCCCAGACTTACCTAAATTCCCTGGTGGTCCAGCGGGGGTCCCGGAGCATTTCCTGCCATCCCTCCATCGGCTGCTGGCGCCATCTTGTGCTCCTACCATGTGACAGGGGCCGACCAATGGCAGTGGTAGCCCCTATGACATAGTGAGGGCAAAGGCTATCGGTGCCATTTTGATTACTGGCAGCCGATGGCCCGAGTGCAGGAGATTGCTCCCGGACCCTCGCTGGACCACCAGGGAGTTTTTCCAAGTCTTGTGGGGACTGACCCCCACAAGGACTGAACCCCACAAGACTTTCCAAAACTCCCTGGTGGTCCAGCAGGGGTCCGGGAGTGATCTCCTGCACTCGGGCCGTTGGCTGCCAGTAATCAAAAAGGCACCGATGTCATAGGGGCTGACCGTTGGCCCCTGTGACATAGTGAGGGCAAAGGCTATTGGTGCCGCTTCCGGACCCCTGCTGGACTTTTGGCAAGTCTTGTGGGGATCAGGAGGGTCCCCCAAGACTCGCCAAAAGTCCCGCAGGGGTCCGGAAGCGACCTCCTGCACTCGGGCCGTCGGCTGCCAGTAATCAAAATGGCGCCGATAGCCTTTGCCCATACTATGTCACAGGGGCTACCGCTGCCATTGGTCGGCCCCTGTCACATGGTAGGAGCACAAGATGGCGCCAGCAGCCGATGGAAGGAGGGCAGGAGACACTCTGGGACTCCCGCTGGACCACCAGGGAATTTAGGCAAGTCTTGGGGAGGGGTCAGGAGGGTGGGGGCTGTTGTTTAAAATTGCCATTTCGACGGCTGAATGATTCGGCCGCGATTCGTTGTATTCGTGGGAAATCGCGATAAGTTTTGCGACACAACGAATACAACGAATCCGGCCATATACGTTGCGGATTCGTAATACGTTGCAAACGGATGCACACCCCTATTGTACTGTATTGGCCTGAATGATGGCTGTAGAAGAGGATCCACTGAAAGTGCATTGGAAAAAGTGAGATGAACCAAATCTCATTTTTGCGCCTTCGACCTGGCTTCACAAAATTTCTTAAATAGATCTTTCTGAATGCATGCGCCAGACTTCCCCTCTTAATAGTTTCAAAGACAACCTAAAAACTCACTTCTTTGAGGCTGCTTTGATTACCTGAACCCCTGCTCTTCCTGCTCATGTAACATCAATCTGGCCTCTAGACTGAGGAGTGCATTTCTCAGCTTCTTAGACAGTATGGGGCTGATAGCTATCCTATACCTCTTCATGTTATACAAGGAAAAGCCGATTAGCAGCAACGTACATAATCAGAGTTCTCCTTAAAATATTTCTAGACTCCAAATGTCATATCTGATGATACTCAATTAAAAGTTGTCTCTCTTCAATTTATTCCTACATATCTTAAATCTTCTTAGTCATGGCCCTGTGGTCTAAACTCAAAGCCATGAAAAACAACTTGACATGGGTTGCTTTTTATGGCCAGAGTCTCTTTGCAAACCCCTGCCTGTCTGTTGATAATATCCAAGATACCCCTTGGCTCTGCAAATCCTGTTGGGAGTTTTTCCCCCATTGGGACTTGATTTGATTCAGGGTTGAGGGATGTTGGGAGCACTAATACCAACCACATCAGGATATGGTTCCTGATCACCCTGTCCTGAGGCTGCCTTCTTATATAAAGAAAAGTATTATTATAGTGCTGTAAATCAATGCCATGAAACCTTAAGAAAATAAAACAGGAACGTTATTTCTTATGTTATCTATGTACACTGGTTTGTTGTCTGTACATGAGAGAAGAGACATCTGTCCTGGTGACCCCATAGCCAGTTAGATGTACAGGATATCCAAAATTGATACAAGATAAATTTGCATACATGAGAATCAGAATATATGCTAATGTTTCTTTATGCATAGTCATTATTGACAACTGAAATTCCCTACACCATGGTATTCAACAGAACAGCCTCAAGCACCTCTGACTGTTTCAAAATACAGCAGCGAGGATTTTGGCATGGGCAAAGATTAGCAACCATGTGAATCCCATCCTATATAAGCTCCACTTGATTCCTCATTGAGAGCAGGATACAATTTAGAGTATTTTGTCTTGTATTTAAATGCCCAAACCAAATAGCATTCAGTTGTTTCACACCCAACTTATGGAACAATATCCCACAGAACTTATACAAGGAGACCTGCTACTCTACCTTTTGAAAAAGAATCAAAACCTATTCAGTTAAGCCTTCTCTTAAACATTGTATTTCTATTTATCTTATTGCTAGTTATCCTCCCTTAGCTATGAAAACAATGTACACCAAAGGTCTACCAACTTTTTAAGCAAAGGGCTGCAGGCAACATTTCAACTCACCGAGGGGAAGGGGTCCTCTTGGAGTTTTGATGAGTGAGGAGAGGAGGGGTTCCTTCTTATTAGTCTGGCCCTTTCAGTGATTTGAAATGCTGCAGAAGGGAAAACATAGGGCCAGGGTTCCCCTAAAGGTATGGCAGATAGAGTGTCAGTAAAAATAGTTTTAGGAAGTTGGTAACCCTGCCACAACCAGGGAACACTACCACCTGCTTTCCCCCTACCTTAACATCTGCCTCTCCCCAAGGGTGTGTTTGTTGCATACCTTCTACCACTTATATCCCTCATATACTCTTGTTCTTACCCCTTTCCTTCACCTTCTTCCTTTTACATTAGTGTGCCATCATCCCCTCCTTTCACCCACACTCCCTTTCCACTTCTCTCCCCTCTACCTTTCTTCTTGTTAATCTTTCCTCCCTCATATCATCTTTCCTTCCTCTTACTATCTTTCTCCACTCCTCCTCTCACCCTTACCTTCCTATTACCTTCCTCTCCTCAACTCTCACTCCTCACCAACACTGCCCTTCCCCCTCTCTTCTCACCCTCCTCTCCATTCCCCCCACCCATCCTCCTAACAAACAATGCCATCCCCCTCATCTTCTTACCCAAATACCATCCTCTTCTCTTACACTATCTTTCCATTGGCTCTCTTCACCTCTCCGGGGCTTCCTCATCTGCTCTCGGGGGGGGGGGGGTTGCATTTCTCACTAGTATTGCCGCCCTCAAGATGCCAATGGTTTTCTTGTGCTGGCTGGGTTTGGGGACCCTGCCATCATTGCAGCACTTACCATGCCACCACTGCATGGGACTTCTAGTCTTTGCTGCATTGGACTTCATATGCTGGTGGAGAATGGGAACCCCCACAACCATTGAAGCTTTTACTGCTATAATGTATGAGCCAAAAAAAAAATGATTCAGTTGGCAGTGAATGTCTGGCAGGCAAGGAAAAGGTTGCTCAGTGGGCCAGATGTGGCCCAGAGGCTGTAGCTTGGGGACCCTGGTTTAGACCATATTATGCTACATATACAATTTTGTATTGTTTTCAATGTCAATTGTTATGCTCTTATGTCCCCTCCCCCACCCTCAGATACATGAACTGCAATTAACATCTTTCTTTGTAATTGGTATGTGGCTCTCCTAGGACAAGGCAGAATATCAAATGGAAATAGATAAATAAACTCTGGATATCCTTACTGGCTGTGTGGTTACCAGGATAGGTTTGGGACACCATGGATTAGCATATGGAGCTGGGGGTTGAATTTTAGAGTTCCAGTCTTGGTTGTGACACAAACTGTGCATGTGAGAAAGTAAGTTTATTTGCTATCTTTACCAAACTATTGCTACTAATAATTAAGAAACTATTTTTTCTTCTCTTGCATACTAGAAATGTAATGCCTTGCATGAACTATTGCACAAGTCAGGGTACATGGTCATCCATGGTGGTATAAAGTAAATTTGTAAGACAGAAGATCTATATGCAAATAATTTCTCTTATAATGTTCTTTCTTTATCTTCCCTTTTTTTGTTTTAGTATTGTGGTTATTTGCTCCTCAACATTGTTTTCAGAAATATTTTCTTGGATGTATAATTTTAAAATTCAATAAATTAAAATTAAAAAAGAAAAATTACTCTTCTTTCATCTTTATTGTTAATTTTTGTTATATAAATTTATTATTATTTATTTATTAAAGGCTTTTCTATACCGAATTTCTTGATACAAATCAAATCAACTCGGTTTACATCAAACAATTAGGAACTATAACCAACCAAACAGTAAATACAATTTGAAGGAGAGTAAAGTTACATTATAACAAGGATGTATAACTTGGAGGAGGAAAAATAAGAGGGGGACGAGAGATTAAGATATACATTGGGGTATGCGAATGTAACCTTAACCGTAACCGTAACCGTAACCTTAACTAGGGTTACCAAGAACTGTGCTATGTAATTCTGGAGGGCAATTAAGGAAGGTGTTCCAGAGGCTTCCTGCTTTCTACAATGTTATACAGAGGCCAGAGACTTCTGGTATTATAGAGCTCGTGCAGTTTACATGGTCAATGCACTTTGTAATTGCTCTTCTTGTTAAGGAGGGGGAAAGAGGGATAAGGAAGTGGTTTTTTTTTTTACAGGGGATGAGATAATGGTTGTTAAATTAGGTACATACCCTGTAAGGAGGGATGGGTATTTGATGGCAGGTTATTTAAGATGCTTTTCAAGGCATCTAGAGGGGAGAGAGTTGGAATCTGACTTGGTGGTGTAAGGATTCCTGAGAGATAATTTAGTGTTTGAAGAAGCTGAAAGATTCCTGAGCCAACCAGGAGGAGGACCCTGAAGTCAAAAGGGTACTGTTCATGCTGGGGAAGCTCCAGGAAAAGAAGTTGACCCATGCAGCCAAGGAGACCTTGGGGGCTAAGTGGGATTTTTGTGTGATTTCTTCCTCAAAGCAAGGTAATTGAAAAAGGATTATGCTAATCTTGTTTGAGTTTTTTTTCTGGACTATATGCTTTGTTTCACTGAAGATTCTGAACTTTTAATACATTTTCTTTATTTTGGATCAACTATTGTTGCGGACATTGGATTCTGTTATAGTTTGCTAAATCTTCCCTTGAGCCTCCCATAGACTGATCTAGTCCCCACCGGCGATCCTTGAAGGACCTTGATTGTTTCCAAAGCTACAGAACAGAAGTGCCAACAAACTCGTTCTGCAGCCTCCGAAGATGAACCCATGGAAAAGGAGATTACAAAATTTTACCACTTTTATAACTAAAATCTTTTATGACTACAGTATTTTAAGTCAGCTAACATAAATGGACAATATTTGTTCAGGGGATAAAATTAGGTGGAGTCTAACTAATAGTTCTTTGACAACACAATTCTCATATTCATAATGGGGCAGATTTTCAAAAGCCTATGCACATAAATCCATTGGATTTACATGTATAGGTGGGGTTACGATTGCCGGGCCTATTTTAGAAAGGCCCGGCAATGTGCATAAAGCCCCGGGATGCGTGTACATCCCAGGGCTTTGAAAAAAGGGCGAGGTAGGGGTGGGTGGGGCAGTCCTGGGGGTGGGGCAGGGTCAGAGGCTCCTGGCACTGCGGCCATTTGCCGCTGTGTAGGGAGATCACATGCCAGGAGGCTCCTGGTGTGCACAACAGGTAGGACAAAGGTCCAGGGAGGGGGGCCTAGATTAGGGCTAGGGGGTGGGAGGGTTAGGGGAAGGGGAAGGAAGGTTAGGTTAGGGGGTTGGGAAGTTCCCTTGTGTAATATTCTGAAAACAACCTACCAGGCAAGGGACAGGACAGGGTTCTGCGGATTTCCTCAAGCCACTCACCCTCGTGAAGTCGTAGGTGACGACCTGAGAATTAGAGGGATAAAGGAAAAAGAATAACATTGATTAATAATTACAAACAACATGCCCAAGTTTTGCCTTGGCCTATTAGGTTATTTTTTTATGCAACTGCTATTAATTGCATCAGTAGCATGGGATCTTCTTAGTGTTTGGGTAATTGCCAGGTTCTTGTGACCTGGTTTGGCCTCTGTTGGAAACAGGATGCTGGGCTTGATGGACCCTTGGCCTGACCCAGCATGGCAATTTCTTATGTTCTTAAGTCAGGACTAAAAAAAAAAAACTATTTACTTAGCTATCTTTCAATGTGGCATTCAAAATCCCAAATACCACCAGTACAGTATAGTTACTGTAGTGTATAGTATACTATAGTATAGTGTAAGGGTGGTACACTACTACTATTTTAATTCTTCTAAAATATATGTATTTTAAATTATTAGTACTGTACTTATAACTTTATATAACTCACTCTATGCTACTACTACAGTACAATTACATACTCTATTCAATTTTCAAATACAAAATATATTATACATAATAATATGACCAACATTATTATCTCTCACCTTTCTTCTTCAGATCTTCAATCCCACGAGGGTAAGAGGCTCTCTGGCAAAATTCCTCTTGGAGGGACACCCAGGCTGCAGACTCCCTTTGCAGGTTATTTCTGCAGCCTGGGTAGGTGTATGGATTGTCCTGATCCAAGAGGATTAGCCGGGCTAGGAGGTCCACTTCAGCTTGCAGAAAGCGGGGCTTTTAGGACATGACTTTGCCACCAGAGGAGGATGGCGGGGGTGTGGTGAATCGGACTCCCTATCACGATACATTTACACTGAGAAAATAAAAAAGAAGATGAAAAAAAAAGCATGTGCTTTAGGACAGCTGTGTTCAGAAGCAGGGGGCTGCGGCTGTAGTGTCTCACCCTTCACATCCCTCCCCACTCCTCACCCACACCATTCACTGGCTAGTATGTGGGAGAGGGGAGGGGGGGGTGAAGGGCCAAGCAGTCCCCCATCTGAAGGACAGTTATCTGTTCAGAAGCTCAAGCTTTGCAGTTCCTGTGTTAAACTTTTTTTTTTTTCACTAGAGTAGCATAAAATAAAATGAAGTACTTTGTGTGTTAAACTTTTTCTTTTTCCTCTAAAGAAACTTTACATAAAATGAAATAAAGTACTTGTCTTCATTTAATATTTATTAATATTTATGCTACTTTAGTGAAACAAAACATTTAATAAACTTGCAACCTGAGCTTCAAAACATTAATATACTATGGAAAAACTAAAAAAAAAAAAAGCTTAAAATATTCTTAGTACTTACAGTGGTTAAATTTATGCAGCAATGCACATTCACAGTAGTCCTATCTGAGTGCTGCTGAGTGCTGACTGCTCTGCTAGTGCTTTCAGAGTGCTCTGTAAAAGTTCCAAGTTACTGCGCACGGAGAAGTAGCAAAATGGCTGTGGGAAACGCCATTGAGCATGCGCAGGATAGTGCACACTAAATGAAATTACTTTCATTTATGGTTCTACTTTCCCATTGTCTGTCTCCAAGGTGGAGACAGCCAATAGGGACTCAGAGCCATACCTCTAGCTAACGAACACTCTCAATTGTTACTTTTAAACCTTTAAGTAACATTTTTTGTTTGTGCGCATTAGCATGCCGTTAGTGCGCACTAATTCTCGTTAGTGTGCACAAAGGGTGGGATAGCGTGCACTAACCCGAAAAATGATTTTTATGAAAATTTGGGGGGAAAAGTGATGGTTTCTTTTTTTACCCGATATATTAACAAATTTAGAAATATCGTAAGATATTTCAATTCGTTAGAAAAATGATTCACATCCCTAATTAGCATTGTATTATCTTTCTCTGCTGCAGCTACACACTGAGCAGAGGATTTCAGCATATTATCCATGATAATGCCTAGATATTTTCCTGTGGTGACTCCTAATGTGGAACCTTGCATTGTTTCGCCATAGTTTAGATTGCCCTTCCCTATGTGCATCACTTTGCACTTGTCCACATTAAATTGTGTTTGCCATTTACCTGCCCAGTCTCCCAGTCTTGCATGTCCTCTTGCAGTTTTTCAAAATCCTATCATGAATTAACAACTTTGAATAATTTTGTGTCATCTGCAAATTTGATTACTTCTTTCATTGTTCCCATTTTCAGGTCATTTATCAACATGTTATAAAGCAGTGGTCCCAGAACAGATCCCTGGGGTATTCCACTACTCACCTTTCTCCATTGAGAAAATAGGACATTGCCTCCTATCCCATTACTTTTTAATTTCCTCAGAAGTCTCTCAATAGGGACTTTGTTAAATGTTTTCTGGAAATCCAGATACACGATATAAAGTGGTTCACCTTTATCCACATTTATTTACACCTTAAAAAAATGTAGCAGATTGGTAAGGCAAGACTTCCCTTCTTCATGCAATCATTTCAATAATTTTTCAAGCTACTTAGCTTTATCGAAGAAACACTGTGGACCCAGTGTGTACAGTGTGTACTGAGGTGTTTTACAAAACTGACCGACATGGTCCGTGTTTTGGCTGAAACCTTCTTCATGGGGCCATATATGTCTATCTTGTTTCAGCGTCTGTTGATCAGCCATCCGGTAATGCGTGAAATGATTGCATGAAGATTGAAGTAAACAATGAAAATTATTGAAACAATTGCATGAAGATAAAAGCAAAAAATGTCATATTAAGTAAAACTCATCACGAAAAAAATATTTGATGACCAATGATTAAAATACCTCAGCAGTAGCAAACAATCATGCTAGTCTGCATTTAGAGGCAAATGACAGTGCTACCCTGCACATTTGAGCCCGGTATGAGGTCATTCAAATACATAAAAATATTTTGTTGTTGTTGGGAAAATATTGACTGTGAATAATTAGAGGTATTGGAGTCCCTTTAAGCTATATTTTAAGCCAACAATAGTGCTGACTGAAGAAATTAGATTTTAGACATGACTAGGCTGAAGAGTAATGAAGAATCCAGCTAATTTTTTTTCCTTTCAAGTACACCCTTTTTAATACCAAATACAGTACTTTTAAATTGCCACCTTCTTGCAGTAGATTTAACTTGATTTCTTCCTGCATTAGATTTATTTTTGGTATGTTCTGACACTTGATTTATTAAGACTCGTTGTACCTGGACATGAGGGCTGTATGACTTTACAATGTTGCTTTGCTAGCACAATAAACAGCGTACATTCATTCATTCTTTTTATGGCCACTGTAGTCATCTTTTCATTTTTGTTAAAACAATTATTCTTGCCTTCTAGTTTCCTGCTTTTTTATTTGGTGGCATTTATCTTGTTCTTTGCTGTGCAAAATGCTAATTTGCTGATAATGTATGGTTGTCATTTAGCATATATATTAAAATAATTAATAACTGGGATTATCTATCATTCTTGACTTTCCTCATCTTTTATTTGGATTTTGCAACTGCTGTTATCTACAGACAGCTTTTCTTGAAGAAATGGGTGTTTGATCTCATAGTGTGCTGTACATTGAGCAGGGGAATGGGCAACTAGTTCATAGCCTGTCTCTGTGCCACAGCTGACCCAAGATTGAGAACCTGGTCAGAGTAGACTGAAAGTGGAAGGAGAATTGCTTACACTGTTTTTGAAGTATTGGAGGAATCAGGAATATTGGAAGAATCAAACTTTTTTTTTTTTACTCAAGCCTTTGATTCTTAGTAGTCATTACTGAATATACCTTTCTTTTGCCTGCCTCGGCTACCTCCTGCTGCTGTTGATTTATATTTTGTATTTATTTATTTATTTATTTATTTATTTATTTAAAATCTTTTCTATACCGTCGCTAAGTTATATACCATCGCAACGGTTTACATGTAGGCACATATTTAATGTAGGTAAAAGTGTACTATAGTACATTCTAAATGGTGCCGTCAAAGGTTCGGTTACAAAATATCATTAGACAAAATAATTTTTAGAGAAGTGGGTCATGACCGAGTATACTGAAAGTACTTTTACGGGTAAATTTATCATACATAGTGTTATCAATATGCTAGTTGTGATGTGGGGTTCATAGACTACTCTACTGTATCGTCCTAAGTACTGTGTGTCGGTGCTTATCTGCTTATTCCTGAATAATTTCTATTCTCCCATCTCCTTGTAAAATGCCTGTTTAAAAAGCCATGTTTTCAAACTTTTCTTAAATGCCTTGAGATCCCTTTGTAATCTGATCTCTGGAGGCATTGTGTTCCAAATTTTATTTTATGAAATTTCGACTTTGATTTTGATTTGTAGTCTGAGTTAGTGTTGCATCCGTCGTTGCTCGACGCCCTCACTCCGCCCTCTTTACCTCTGTGGCGACTCCCTCCGGATCTGATGGATGGTTTGATGCTGCGGCACCTTCTTGCCGTCTCCCTCCGGCGTCCCCGGACCGGCATGGTGCTGCGGATCCGCCATGTTGCCTGATGACGTAGGGCGTGTGCGCACGCTCCAATTGATGTACTAGCAAGGGTGCGAACCTCGGGGGCGTCCCCCGAGATGACGTCATCCGCTTCCAATATAAAAGGTCTCAGTATTCGCTAACGAATTGAATTAGCAAGGATATAGTCTTCGCTTCAATACAGGGATTTGTCCAAGCTACTCTGCCTCCTCCGACTTACCAGGGGTACCCGCTCCTCGGGGGCCTCGCTCTCTTTTCTTTATTTCAGATTGTCGATAGGAACCAGTACTCGCTCCTCAAGGGCCATGTTCCTGAACACTCTGAAGATTCTCTACTGCCTGGAAGCTATCGCAGATACAGAAAATTGTGAGTTACCATCGCTTTCTCAGAGCTTTCCCTGGAACCAGGTACTCGCTCCTCGAGGGCCTAACCCTTTCCAGCTACTGAGCTTCCTCAAGAACTTATGTATGAGTTTTGTCTTCTAGTTCTGGCTATGAATACAGCATACCCTGTCTACTCACTATCTATAGTTTCTCTACAGCTCAGCAACCCTGGGATCGCGGTTCCAGTACTTGAGGGACTTCAGCCTTGCCGGGCATATCAGCTCACTACTGCTACCTCTGGTGGTTCTACTAACCTGTCTAATAAAAGCATTATCTGTGTCTGTCTCCATACCCAAGCCTAGCCGGTGGTCCCTCTCAGGATATCTTCCTGGGGGTGTAGTCATCTGCCATCGGCCCAAGGATCCACCTATCTACATTCCTCTACAGCTGAGTGCCCTCTTCAAGCACTCCACTGGTAACGGATTGCTACTTCTTCTCTATCAGGTGTCTTCAGCTTCAGATTCATTACAGATTGCTAGCTCCGCAGTCTAACCTCTATCAGATTGTTATCTACTCCCTCTACAGGAGCTGAGCATATCAGATTGCTAACTCCTCCTTCCTCAGGAGCAGTTCCATACAGATTGCTAACTCCGCCCATGGAGCATAACAGTTTGCTAACTCCTCCTTCACAGGAGACATATTCATCACAGATTGCTAACTCCTCTCCTAACAGGAGTATCCAGCAACAGATCTACAACAGATTTACTACAGATTGCTAACTCTGCCATGGAGCATAACAGTTTGCTAACTCCACAGAAGATGTATTCATCACAGATTGCTAACTCCTCCCCCAACAGGAGTATCCAGCAACAGATCTACAACAGATTTACTACAGTTAGCCTTTTCTGAAATTGGTATTATTGTAATTGTTATGCTATTTATTGTTTTATTGTATGTTTAGTTTATATTTAACTGAATCAATGTACTTTATAATCGTATGCTGCCTTGATATCTGAGGAATTTTGGTATATCAAATTAATGAACTAAATGAAAAAATGGCATATAAGAATTAGGTAGTTATGGTGTTATTGACAGGATTAGGAGGAAACGGAAATTATGAAAGGCTGTAGAGTTTGATTCATCAAAACTATGTTAAGTGCTCAATAGAAAGTCTGCAATATTTAAGGAAAGTGCTCAAAGCATGGGAAATAGAACATTAGGCAAGCAAAGTTTCCTGGCGTTACAGTGGTTGTACATAGAATTATATCCCCTGTAGCATTACAACAAAGCAAGCAGCCTACCTAACTTTTTTTAAGCTAAAACTAGTAAAGAATTATTTCTGCAAGAGTAGGAAAGAAACAGCTATAAAAATATATTGTAACTGTAACCGAGAGCCATACTTCTGTTACCAATATGCCCAGGGAAGCATTTGGTAGAATAAGTTAGTGGATGGGGGGAGGACCATTCAAATGGCCGTCCCCCTGAGAGTCTGAAAGCAGTCCCTTATGTTTTGGAGAGTTAGGAGGTAGTGAGGAGCTTACCTTTTTTTGTGCTTTTCAAGCCCAGTCAGAGGGATCAGGCTAACCCAGCCTGGGATTCCTGTCCAGCATCGGTAGGGTGTTCCTAACAGTCTACATGGCTGGTTGGGATACTTCTCCAAGACGTTTTCAGGATTTTGAGATTTTTCATGGTAGGAACCTCACTGGAAACTTGGGCCTTTTTTGGACTCAGGGCATGGGGAACCCTGTGTCTGGGACACTCAGGGATAGGGAAGCCCTGTCCCAGAAGTGGTGGTGACCCATTGTGGGGAGTAACTTCAGTGTTATATTTGGTTAAGGGAAAAGACTATCAAGTTAGACATCCAGGAGGAATATTCTTGGTTACCCCTTCCTACCTGCAGTGAAACAGGGTAAGAAAAATTTACATCCGTGAATCCCTCCCATATGGGATTCAGAGAAGAGACAAACTGAAGAGTGGAAGAACTGCTAACCATGAGTACAAGACCCGTAAAGATCTTAGAGGACACCAATCAGGAGTCTTCAACCCAGGTAGCACCTTAGGCCGGAGTTCCTTCACCTTGTCTCAGAGCTGCCAGTCAATCCGAGTAGCTAAGGCTATTAATTCTTCCAGCGAGTCAGGTATCTGACAAGCAGCCAGCTTGTTCTTTAAGCGAGTGTCCAGGCCTCTGCAAAAGAGTGTCTTCAGACATCTGGGGTCCCAGCGAAGTTCCGCTGCAAGAGTTTTAAATTTGATGGCAAATTCCGCCAGAAATCTGTTGCCTTGCTTGAGGTCCATCAAAGCAAATCCAGCAACAGACATACGAGCAGGGTCATAAAAAATGGATTTAAACAAGTCCATAAATCCTACTATGTCCTGCAAGATAGGGACCTTGCATTCCCACAAGGTAGATACCCACGATAAAGCTCTCCCATCCAAATAAGACAGAATGTAGCTGGTCTTAGAGAGGCCTGTGGGAAACAATGAAGGTTGTAAAGTGAAATGTAAGCTGCACTGGTTCAAGAAGCCCCAAGTCTTTTGGAATTCTCCGGAGAATCGAATAGGCGCAGCCAGTGGAACAGCTGATTTCAAAGTTACTTCTGGTAACAAACCTTCTTGTATAGAAGCTGTGCCTTGTGCCTTCTGTGTGTGAAGTTGGTGGAAAGCTGCAGTAAGTTTCTCCAAGGTTTCTTGCTGTTCTGAGAGGCGTTGAGCCAGGCCCGGAATAGCCTGCAAGGCAGAAAGGTGAGCCGGGTCCATGGGCTACAGACATCAAATATCTTTATCCCCAGGAGTACTGCTTCTCCAAATACTTTTCTTGAAAGCTGAATTCACTGGAGATAGTGTTTCTCCAATTCTTCTCCAATATTTTTGGCAGGATTCATGGAATTAGCAATCTGTTATAAATCTGCTGCTCGGAGTTAGCAATCTGTTATCGAGCTCCTCCTGTAGAGGGAGGAGTTGGCAATCTGTTATGGATCTCCTCCTGAAGAGGGAGAAGTTAGCAATCTGTTGTCAATCCCTGCTGCTAGGAGTAGCAATCTATAGAAACTGCTCCCCAGGGGGCGGAGTTAGAATCTGTAATAAATCATCCTGCCACGGGGAGACAATGACAATCTGTTATAAGTCCACCATGGAGTTAGAAATCTGTTATGGATCACCCTGCCAAGGGGAAGAGCTAACAATTGTAATACTCCATAGGTAGAGTTAGTGATCTGTGGTGGGTTGGCTTCCCACAGAGTGGCAGTCGTATAATACCACTCTAGAAGTGTAAGGAATGAACACTTGAGATAAATTGGTGAATTCCTGGGCCGATGGCAGATGACAGCGCCCCCAAGAGGATATCCTGAGAGGGACCACCGGCTAGGCTGGAATATGGAGACAAACACAGATAGTTCTTTATTAGACAGGAAGTAGAACCACCAGAGGTGGCAGTAGTGAGTTGATGTGCCCAGCAGGGCTGAAGTCCCTCAGATACTGGACTTGTGGAGCTGTAGAGAGAGACTATAGGTAGTGAGTAGACAGGGTATGCTGGATACATAACCAGTAATAGATGATACACTCACAATTGTAGATATCTGTAATGGCTTCTGTGCAACAGAGAGTCTTCAGTATATTCAGGAACAGGAGCCGTAGGAGAGTGCTGGTTCCTATATGCAGTCTGAAATGAGAACTCACAATATCTGTGTATGAGATGGCTTATGGAATAGAAGAGAGTAGAGGGTTTTAGGAACATAGGCCCTCGTGGAGCGAGTACCGGTTCCTATCTGCAATCTATAATAGTAATGCACAGATATAGATATATGATAGCTTCTGATATAGAAGAGAGTTGAGAAGGGATTTAGGAACATGGGCCCTCATGGAGCGAGTACCGATTCCTATCTGCAATCTATAATAATGACTCACGATCTCCGTACCTGTGATAGCGTCTTAGACAGAAGGGAGTCTTCGGAGATTAGGAATATAGGCTCTCGTGGAGCGAGTACTGATTCCTATCTGTAATAGAACTCACAGTATTCACGTCTGTGATCTCTTCCAGGTAGCAAGGAGTCTTCTGAGCATTCAGGGACGTAGGCCCTTGAGGAGCGAGTACCGGATCCCATCTTAGCAATCTGAAATCAAGAAGAGAGAGCGGGGCCCCTGAGGAGTGGGTACCCCTTGGTAAGGTGGTGGAGGCAAAGCAGCGGAGAAAGAATTCCCCTTGCTAACTCGGTTGCAAGCAAAGACCTTTTTTTTTTTTTTTAATTCTTTATTTATCGTTTTCAAATTACAATTAAAGAAGCATTACTTTAGGTAGTTTACAAGACTCTGGATATAATTAATATAAATAAATTCAGGTTAAACATTTTCAAGAAAAATAATTCAATATCCAGTTCCTCTGGTGAAGAATATATAAGCAATATTATAATGTAAGTTCTACCTATTGATTTTCTAAATATAATTTCAAGAAAATCGAAGGACAACAGTTAAGGGCATTGGAAAACAAAGTGAGAGTTTCTTAGGAATCAAATGATCATGATATTGACATTAACATAGAACAAACTGGAACCAATTCCTAAATACCCCTTAGTCGGCCGGGGAAGATGTAATAGGTCTACGGGCATCCAGGAAATGCCAGAGCTGATCTGTTTGAAAGAAAATAAAGGATTCATCTCCTTTTCTTAAACAACACTTACACGGATAACGAAGTGTAAAAGCATAACCTAGAGATACAACATCCTGCCTTAGAGAAAGAAATTCTTTCCTTCTAATTTGTGTGATCTGAGCCAGATCCGGATATATTCTAACGGCTTGACCATAAAACATCAAAGGAAATTTTCTGAAGAAATTCCGCATCACACCATTTAGATCTTGCACGGTAATAAATGCTACAAGTAAAGTATTTCGTTCTAGGACATCCGTTTCAGAATTTTCTAGGAAGCTGGTTAAATTCATTGGAATAGATGGAACCAGAACAGTCCCTGTAGTGGAAGGTCTGTTATTCAAAAACCTGCAGACATTTATTGAAGGCATGTCTTCTTCAGTATATCCCAGGCCTTCCCTAAAGAGTCTCTTCAAAGTGATAAAAGGAATTTCACCAGCTACTTTGGGAAAATTTAGAATACGAAGGTTAAGATGCCTTATGTTGTTTTCTAGGATTTCCAAGCGTCGGGAACAGGCCATCTGTTCTCTCACGACTGCTGCATTTACAGCCTGAAGAGACTGAATTTTACTTTCAGCCTCTGAAACTTTGTTATTAGTCTCTGTGGCCTGTTCTTGTATCCCAAGTATCTTTTGCTGGAAGTTATAATTTAAGGAGTCCATTTTCCTTTCCAGCCTTTTCATAGACTGCCCCTGTCCTACCATCAAGTCCCACAGTGACTCTAGTGTCACTGCCTCCGGTCTAATAGGTGGACTAAGGGACTCACCATAATCGCCGGATGCCGATGTTACTGGGGCTCCGTCCACCGGCGCCTCCTCCTCCTCTCCTTCACCTCGGGAGGCCTCCAGGCTCGAAGTCCCCGAAGCTACCGCACCAGCAAAGCTCACTCCTGCCTGCGCGTGCTCCTCTGCTCTCAGCGTTCTCCCTGAGTCACTTTCCACCCCCCCCCCCTTCGCACTGGCCGCGTCATCAGCCTGCGCCTGGGGAGCAACTCGGTTGGGGTCACGCTGTGCCGGAGGCGGTCTAACATGGTGGCTGAGGGATGCCTCGTCTGTTGGAGCACCCTGCTCTCCCCCGCAGGGGCTCAAGTCAGATTCATCGGTTCCCTCCTCCTGTTCCAGCTGGCGCATGAACCGCACGATGTCTAACTGCCCCGGAGGAGGTAAGGAATCTGGTGGGAAGATCCTCACCTTCCCTTTTCTCTTAGAAGGCATATCTTTGTAGTAAAACACGAAAAAAGGAAAACTTCGGGGAAGCAGTGTTCAGCGACCTGTCTATGCCGCCATCTTGCCCCCTCGCAAGCAAAGACCTTTTAAGGTGGAAGCGGATGATGTCATTACGGGGGGACACCCCCGAGGTTCGCTCCCTTGCCGGTACAAAGTCTGGAGCGCGTGTGCACTCCCTTACGTCATCATGAACATGGCGGATCCACAGCGTCAGGCCAGCCCAAGGATTCCAGGAAGAACGGCGAGGAGAAGCCACGGCAGCATCTGTCCGTCAGACCCGAAGGGAGTCGCCTCTAAGGTAGAGAGGGTGGAGCGAGGGCGAGAACAGGCATGAACGCAACACCAAGTATCTGTGCCACTTGCTCTTATATTTCTTCCTGGTAGAAGATTTCCTGGATGACACCAGCACCTCTTGGATTTCTGTCGGCAAGTTCAAGTGGCTTAATACCATTCTTTCAACCTCCATGCAATGAGATGTAGCAAGGAGTGCATGGGATGAAGTAACGCCCTGCAATCAAGAGATCCACACGGTCTCCCAGAGTCGCACTAGATAGGCATACCACGATTGTTTGGGCCATGCTGGAGCAACCAGATTGGGGTCTGCAACATCTACTATACACTTCTGCACTGTCCTGGAAATGAGTGGGATTGGCGGTAGATGTAGAGCAGCCCCTCTGCTCATGGTATGAGGACTGCATCCTAGGTGATTCATCTCCTGCTGGAGTAGATGGAGTAGAATTTTTCCACCTTCCTGTTGCGTTCTGTAGTGAAGAGGTCCATGCAAGGAAGGCCTCATGTCGCAAACAGCTTGTTCGCCACCTCCTGGTGAAGTTCCCATTTGTGCGGATGGAATATTCTGCTCAATCTGTTGGCCATGGTGTTTGCTATACCGGCAGATAGATCGCTTGGAGGTTGATGGTACACTTCTCCACCCGCTTCAGGATGTGGACTACTTCCCTGCATAACATCCAGGAACTGGATCCTCCTTCCTTGTTTATGTAGAACATGGCGACCAGGTTGTCCGTGTGAATCATGACAGTTCGATCCCACAGGAATTTGTCAAACATGTGCAAGGCATTCCATATCGACCGGAGCTCCAAGAGGTTTATTTGTTGACCCCTCTCCCATGTGGACCAGAGCCCTTGTGTCTGCATATGCTCCAAGTGGGCTCCCCACCCCTTGGTTGAGGTGTCCGTGGTAAGGACCACTTGATGAGCTTGGGGGCAGAATAGCGCTCCAGTGGAAAGAACTGCAGAGTGTAACCACCACTCCAGGTCCCGTATGGGGTCATTTATTCTTTTGGAAAGCAATTGGGGAGAATTGAGTCCACTATGCTTCAATCCCCATTGCAGGCATCACATGTGTAAACGAGTGTGTGGCACTACATATAATGCCACCACCATGTGGTTCAGTCAAGCCAGGATCTAACGGGCTGAGGTGTGTGCTCAACCCTTTATATGGATCGCCAGGGTGCAAAGCGTTTGGGCCCTGTTGGTCGGCAAGAATGATTTCCCCAACAAATTATTGATTAGAGCCCCAATGAACTGCAGACTCTGTGTGGGTTGGAGGCTGGATTTCTCGTAATTGATGATGAAACTGAGACCCTCTAGATAACAGATTGTTGTTTCCAAGATGCTCTGTAGAGTCTCTGGTTTTGGGGTAACTATCAACCAGTCATCGAAGTAGGGGAACAGTTGGATTCCCTTCTTTCTCAGATGGGCCACTGCTACTGCTAGACACTTCATGATGATCCTCGGGGCAAACGATAGATCAAAGGGCAGAACCTTGTATTGATAAGGGCGCATATTGACTTGAAAACAAAGGTAGCACCAGGATGAGCAGTGCATTGGAATGTGGGAATACACATCCTTGAGATCTAGTGAACACAGCCAATCATTGGGTTGCAGAAAGAATAGAATTGACTTGAGAGAGGCCATCTTGAACTTTTCCCTGCGAGAACATTGTTGAGAGCCCGCAGGTCCAGGATCAGGCAGAGCCCCCCAGATGTTTTGGGAATGAGGAAGTATTGTGAATAGAATCCCTTGTTCAGCTGGTGGTGAGGAATCTGCTGAATCGATCGCTAATGTAATAATTTATTGAGTTCCTCTCACAGCAGATTTCCATTTTCTAAGTGGGGCTGATGAGGCTGCATTAAGTGCAGAAGGCCTGGGATGGTTTTGAAGTTCAAGGGGTAACCTTCCTTGACTATGTTTAGTACCCAAAGGTTGGAGGTAATTGCTGCTCAAGAATAGTAAAAGGAAGACACTCTATCCCCACTTGCAGCGGTAGGAGAGGCCCCGCTATCTCTAAAAACTCTGTTGGGGCTTTCCCAGTGTCTACTCCAGGGCTGCTGCTGTTGCTACAACTGTGGTCTGGATGGGTATGGCCGGTAAGGTCACTGCTGGTAGTAAGCCCTCTTAAAACTTGGGTAATACGTCCTGCTCGAGGACCACTGGTCCATGGTAGATGCTAGCGATAGGACTGCTACATTTTGCTCCTTTAATTGTGCGACAGTTTCCCACAACTTGTTCTCAAACAAGTTGTCTGGGTGACATGGGAGGTATGCTAGTTTCTCACGAATGTCCTCCCTAATGGCACTATCTCATAACCACGCCAGTATTTGGGCTGCTATGGCCCCCGCTGAAGTCTGGGCAGACGTTTAGAAGGCCTCATAGATGGTCCTCAACAGGTGCCACAACCCTTCTTCCAGGTCATGAAATTGCTGCGGTGGAGTCGCATCCGGTGAAGTGAAGGCAAGGTGGGACCAAAGACTGCAAGCACTCATACAGGTATTGCGCTATATAGAATTGATGCTGCTGTATTTTTGTATTCAGCATGTCAGCTTGGAATGCTCTTTTCCAGAAGTTGTCCAAATATTTGTAGTCCTGGCCTGGCCGGGTATTGGAATTTAGGCGGGTCTTTTTGGCGTACCTCATGGCTAATTCAACCACTACTGAGATGTGTGGAAGCTAGACAGTGTTATAGTATGGCGACTGCCTCATCCTAAACTTTAAGTCCATCTTTCTTGAGACTGCCTGGCCGGAGAAAGGGAATCCCAAGCCATCATTATCACAGAGTCTAAAACTGCATGGGATGATAAGGCAGTAGGCTCGGCCGGGACTTCAAATATCTTTAGGATCCCCAGTACCTCTGCTTACAGATACAGCACCCTCCATGTCTCGATGTTAAGACAAATGCCCACTTTTTCCACAAACTTAGGATAGATCCTCTGGCAGTGAGGACAGCTCCGGTTGCTTTTCCGGTGGGTCAGATGGGAATCTCGTCAAGGAACCCGGTGAGGTTGGGGTAAGACTTGCGGAGAAATATCCGGCTGCAGGGAAAACTGAGAGGCTGAGTTATTAGTCTGTTGCTCCGGGCTGCTCTCCCTCTGCTGCAGAGAAGTCGATCTTCCCTTAGGCGAAGTGTTGCGTCTGTCGGAGCTAGATGGCTTCGCCCCATTTGCCTCACCTTGTTCACGGCTCCTCCCGCATCCCTAGGGAAAATGGCTGCCGCCGCATCTACAAGCCGACCTCTCCAGCGTCCCCAGAATGGCTATGGTGCTGCCTCCCGCTATGCTCCTCCATAGGGCCTACTAGGTAGCGCGTGTGCATGCCACCCACGTCTTTATTCTAGCATTGGCGCGAACCTCTGGGCGTTCCCCTCTACTGACGTCACGCCATCTGAGTATATAGCCTGTACTAAGTTGTAGAGATGAGCTTAGTTTTTTCTGGCTCGGGTCGGGTTTCAGTTCGAGCGGTTCGTGGGAAAACTTGTTTTCCCACGGATCGTTTTCCGGAAAAAATGAAGCTGGAACCCGAACCAGAAACCAGAAAAATGAATTAAAAAAAAAAGTATCAGAAAAAAAAACACCCCAACCCTTCAATTCTACTTTCTTACAACCCCCCCCCCCCCCCCCCATCCCGATCCCTCCCCAAGACTTACTAAAAGCCCTGGTGGTTCAGTAGGGTCCCACGAGCGATATCTCCCTCCATGCCGTCTGGCTGTCGGGCCTGCTATGAATCAAAATGACGTTGTTGGCCCTTTGCCCTTACGATGTCACAGGGGCTACTGGTGCCATTGGTCAACCCCTGAAATTTGAAAAAAACTGGTAAAGTATGTGATAGAACTGCAAACAATATATCAAAAAGAATCACATACAGCAACATGACCAATGGTAGGACATTGGCCTTGTTCAGTCAAACGTTTGACTGAACAAGGCTGAGGAGCCGTTTGTTCTAAATTTCGGAAAAGATAAGTGCACTTTTCCATATTTAAGTGGTGTTAGAAATTGAATTGACATTTTTGCAAAAAAACAAGAAGAAGGGGCAATTTACCTTTTTTTCCAAAAAAAGTTCATTATTTTTTCCATATTCGTTTAAGAACGGCATATGTCAACGTGCTTTAAAACAAAAGGACTCTCAAAAAAATAAAAAAAGAGAAATTGGGATACCCTATGATTATTTCAAGAGTGCTTGCACATATAAAACAAAGTGCTTAAGAGATTTGAAACACCATTTCGGGTGTATATGTATAGTCACTCATTTATGAGGGTAAACCCGACCTACCATTGCTCACGTTGCTGTATGTGATTGGTCAACCCCTGTCACATGGTAGGAGCAATGGATGGCCGGCACGATCTTGTGCTCCTACCATGTGACAGTGGCCGACCAATGGCACAGGAAGCCCCTGTGACATAGTAAGGGCAAAGGCTATCGGCGCCATTTTGAATACTGGCAGCCAATGGCCCGAGTGCAGGAGATCGCTTCCGGACCCCCGCTGGACCACCAGAGACTTTTGGCAAGTCTTGGAGGGGTCAGGAGTCCTGCACTCGAGCCATCAGCTGCCAGTATTCAAAATGGCGCCGATAGCCTTTGCCCTTACTATGTCACAGGGGCTACAGGTGCCATTGGTAGGTCCCTGTCACATGGTAGGAGCACAAGATGGCGCCAGCCGTCCATTGCTCCTACCATGTGACAGGGGCCGACCAATGGCACCGGTAGCCCCTGTGACATTTTAAGGGCAAAGGGTCATCGGCGCCATTTTGATTCATAGCAAGCCTGACAGATCGATGGCACGGAGGGAGAGATCGCTCGCGGGACTCCACTGGACCACCAGGGCTTTTAGTAAGTCTTGGGGAGGGATCGGGATTTACAGGGGGTTGTAATACAGTAAATGTGAAGGGTTGGGGTGTCTTTTTTTTTTTAAATAAATGTGCCCCTCCCCCCCGCACTAACCCAAAAAGCTAATTTTCCCCGAAGTTCTGGGAAAATCCGTTTCGTGGTTCAGGTCCCCCAAACCACTACGAATTAGGCAATTTCGTCAAAATTGCCTAATTCGTGATAAACGAATGCACATCTCTACTAAGTTGCTAGTTCGTTGAGTTAGCAAAGGATTGGTTTCGGCTGGTTCTAAACTACTCTGCCACTTCCGTGCTGCCGCTAGAAGCTCTCTCTCTCTGCCCTTCGGTGAATTACTAACCTGGGTACCCGCTCCTCAGGGGCCCTCTGCTTTATTTCAGGTGCCTTACAGGGATCAGGTACTCGCTCCTTGAGGGCCTGCCCTCCATGCCTCGGTGCCGCTACCTAACTTCTTCAACCTGGTGCTACAACCCAAGAAAGAGATCTAGGCGTCATCGTGGATAGCACATTGAAATTGTCGGTTCAGTGTGCTGCGGCAGTCAAAAAAGCAAACAGAATGTTGGGAATTATTAGAAAGGGAATGGTGAATAAAACAGAAAATGTCATAATGCCTCTGTATCGCTCCATGGTGAGACCACACCTTGAATACTGTGTACAATTCTGGTCGCCGCATCTCAAAAAAGATATAATTGCTATGGAGAAGATACAGAGAAGGGCTACCAGAATGATAAGGGGAATGGAACAGCTCCCCTATGAGGAGACTAAAGAGGTTAGGACTTTTCAGCTTGGAGAAGAGACGGCTGAGAGGGGATATGATAGAGGTGTTTAAAATCATGAGAGGTCTAGAACGGGTAGATGTGAATCAGTTATTTACTCTTTCGGATAATAGAAAGACTAGGGGGCACTCCATGAAGTTAGCATGTGGCACATTTAAAACTAATTGGAGAAAGTTCTTTTTTACTCAACGCACAATCTCTGGAATTTGTTGCCAGAGGATGTGGTTAGTGCAATTAGTATAGCTGTGTTTAAAAAAGGATTGGATAAGTTCTTGGAGAAGTCTATTACCTGCTATTAATTAAGTTGACTTAGAAAATAACCACTGCTATTACTAGCAATGGTAACATGGAATAGACTTAGTTTTTGGGTACTTGCCAGGTTCTTATGGCCTGGATTGGCCACTGTTGGAAACAGGATGCTGGGCTTGATGGGCTCTTGGTCTGACCCAGTATGGCATGTTCTTATGTTCTTATGCTCTTAACAGTAACCATCTAGTGAGTAATCTTACCCTCAGTCTATCTCATCCACAGTACTGCCTTGCTAGGAAACCTGCACCGGAATTACCCTATACCAACAGGGTGAGAAGGGGACCCTCTGCCGAGGGTCCTGTGACTGCTACTTCCAGACTACCTCACTACTGCCACCTCTGCTGGTACACTAGAAGCTGTTTAATAAAAGAACTAAACTCTGTGTTTGTGCATCTGCATTTAGCCCAGTACTGTGGCACCTCATGGGGCTCCTCCCCGTGGGCGTGGTCATCTGCCACAGTACCCAAGAATTCACCCAAACACCGCTTAACCATAACACGAAGCTTCATGTGGGGGAGGGTTAGCCAGGCTGTCCCTCTGATCCTTAACGGAGGTGAAGAACTGAGACAGAATCTGAGAAATCTGCAACACCGCCTGTGAGGCCAGGTCTCCTCGGCCAGGGCAGGAAGTCATCCTTCCTTAAACTGAATCCACAGGGGGCAAAGCTGCTACCAAGATGTCAGAGTCAGGTGCTCTTGGGCTGAGCTCCATCAGTTTGGCCCTGAAAGATCTCTTGTGTCTCTTCTGGAGGGGTTCCTGCAGCTGCGGGAAAGCCCTCTTCCTCTTGGATACCAAGAGCAGATCTGAGTAGACTCGTCCCAAAGACTCGAAAGAGACGGAGGACATTTGCTTTGAAATAGGCTTGACATCCGAAAACCCCATCTCCATCATCTCTTCTGGGTGAACACAATTTGAAGGTTCCCTGCCAGACTAGGTTTACTGTGGAGTTTCCCCGATGAGGAGCTCAGCTATGGACGTGTCTTGTGCAAATTTGATGTTTCTTGCATCGTGGACTTCAACATCACCTGCTCCTGCATCGGTAATTGTATCAAGAGTTTGTCTCGTGTCAAGACAGTCGAGGCGCGTTGGTGGTGCTTTGGCACGTCAGGCTGTGACTCATCCCTGCATGGGTGTGGCAGCAGCACATCCCATGCACGGTGCTTTGTTCTGTGTGTTCCTTCTGTTGGAAGCGGCATCCCATGGTCACGGTGCTGATGTCAAGACCTCTATGCTGGCTGCCTTGGGCTTACGTGCTGGCTCTTGCGACTCATCTCCTGATGCTATTCGCGGCTGTGAGGCATGGGGGCGCGAAGGCATTATAGGGTATTGGCTCACCTGGCCTGGTCGCTTCTCCGGCGGTCCCAAGGAGGAGGAGGCCCTCTTGATCTTTTCAGGGTAATGCGAGGTGGCCCTAGAGAGGAATGGGCTGACCTGATGGGGGGGGGGGGGCATAAGACCCCAAAGTATCTCCCACAGGTGGGCGAGCTTGGCAGCATGCTGGCGCTGGGCCTGGGGCGTCATCTGCCCACAGTCCCGGCGAGGATTGATCATGCTCCGGGCCCAGGCAAATATAACAATAATTATGCCCTTCAGTAACGGACATAATCTTCCCACACTGGCAGTATTTGAAGCCAGGCAGTCTCAGAGGTGTGTTGGAGCACTGAAGTGCTATTTGCTCAGAAAAAATTGAGAAACTTTGAAAAAAATGAGGAAAAAAAAGCTCTGCGTGTAGCCTGAAGAGAAACATGGAGCCGCGCAGGAAAGGATGTGCAGCCGCACAGAGCAAAGCTCCGTGATCTTGGAGAAGCTCCACCTCTGCCACCCCGGAAGATGTCCCAGAAAGCATGGCTAATTCAGCCTGCTTATTTGCGGGAAGCACATTTATTGTGCCATCTGCAACCATCTTACACAGTAAATTTAAGTTTGGACATTAACCTAGTGTATCCAACATCATTCTTTGGGCACACAGCACACAGAAAGAGAAATTGCCCCTCTCCCATGCCACTCCTGCACTGAGACCTGAAAGGATTCACACCTTAGGGAAGGGGCATCAGAGAAGAGCTAGTCAGGGTTCCTGCCGCAAAGAACTTACAAATACTTTTATGGCCCCACCCATGCAGGATAGGCACACCACAGTGGTGTTTCATAACTACAAAACTTTATTGTTCTATCACATTGCACAAACTCACTGTCTCCATGTTAATGGTAGATAGTACAGAATGTGATTAATCCAAGATTTTCACAGTGGAACAGAACAGGGAAAATGAATAAATCAAGCTCTATATGTCTTAAAACCTTGCTTAAAATTAAAGTATTTTTATGGCTATAACTATTTGCCTGATGAATATGCGCAAGTGGAACTAAAATATACACAAAACAGTTTTACATAAAGAAGTATAATATCCAGCATAAAATCTACTGAAGTATTCCTCTTGACATGCTTAAACTGCTTACATTCATTTGGCATGAATTACAGATCTCAATGCCGAGCCTTGGTGTACAGAGGTAGTATTTACATTTATTATTGCAATAATTTATGGTGGTGCTAAAAGTATTAAAATCATGCTGAATAATTTAGTTTTTTCCAGCATTGATAAAGCACTTCCTGAAATCTCTAAGGTGCTTTAGAAAAAGACCATAGCGTATGGCATAAAAGCAGCAATGAAAATAAGTAAAGCTAATTGTTTTTTAAATATACGTTTGAAAGTATAGGTTCCTCCAACCAAATATTCAGACATCAGCATGTCCACCAACCATATACAAGACAGATAAAAATGCACAATACAGTGTATGCTGTTAGCTAAAAGAATGGGGGAAAAAAATCCACCCCCAGCTATTTACCTCCCCATGGGTCTCCACTGAAGAAGAGGCAGGAGCATGCTCCAGCTTGTCAGAAAATGGCACGCACCATATCCAAGACTGGTGTCAATTTGTTTTATGGCTGTAATGCAAAATGGCATTGGTCTCGGAGGTGGATGGTGCCATCTTCTTTATTTCTTTCTTTCTTCTGACCACAGCTGTTAGGGCAGGAGCACCGAGGGATTACTCCTGCCCTTTTCATTTTAGGAGAGTCTTGCAAAAGAAGTAAGTGTTAGCTGGGGGACCATGGGGGCCACAGAGATGGGAAGGGCCACTTTTAGGTGTGAGGCATTGGGGGGGGGGGGGGGGAATGAATGGGGATTGGCCTTGCTCCTTTCTGCTTAGGAGATCATCTGGTGGTGATGTGGGGCCAAGGGGCAGCTATATTTTTGTTTTCATTATTTAAATTTCATGTTTATTTTGGTTCAGCAAATTAAACTAAATGAACTGAAATCTGCTACACCCCCCCCCCCCATCAAAAAAACAAACTGAAATGCAAATTTTTCCCCCTGCACATTTCTAATTTCCAAGTGCATTTTCTGTGGCTCATTTCTCATTCAACCAATATTTGTCCACTTTCATTTAGTTCATTTATTACGTAATATATGGACGCCAGGATAGTGTAAGGGAAATGATGGGAAAATGAGTGAGCAAGATGAAGAAGAACAAATTCTTATTAGCATTAATGATGAGGCCTGCTCAGTGGTAGAATTCTTGATTTGGAGCTTAATATTGTGAATTTTTAAGATCTATGGTTGTACCATGGGTTAGGGATGTGAATCATTTTTTGACGATTTAAAAAAATCATCAGATATTTTTTAAATCATCAAGAATCGTTAGTCGTGAGACAATAGAAATTCCCCCGATTTATCGTGAAAAATCGTAAATCGGGGAGGGCGGGAAAACCGGCACACCAAAACAACCCCTATACCCACCCCGACCCTTTAAAACAAATCCCCCACCCTCCGAACCCCCCCCCAAATGTTTTAAATTACCTGGTGGTCCAGTGGGGGGTCCCTGCGCGATCTCCTGCTCTAGGGCCATCGGCGCCATTTTGGCTGCCACTAATATAAATGGCGCCGATGGCCCGATAAAAAAAACAACCCACCAGACCCTTTAAAATGACCCCCTTAGCCTCCCCCACCCTCCCGACCCCCCCCCCAAAAAAAAACCTTTAAAATTACCTGGTGGTCCAGCGGGGGCGCGGGGAGCAATCTCCCGCTCTCGGGCCATCGGCTGCCACTAATAAAAATGGCGCCGATGGCCCTTTGCCCTTACCATGTGACAGGGTATCCGTGCCATTGGCCAGCCCCTGTCACATGGTAGGAGCACTGGATGGCTGCGCTGGACCCCCAGGGACTTTTGGCCAGCTTGGGGGGGGCCTCCTGACCCCCACAAGACTTGCCAAAAGTCCAGCGGGGGTCTGGGAGCGACCTCCTGCACTCGGGCCGTACTGCCAGTATTCAAAATGGCACCCACACTACCTTTGCCCTCACTATGTCACAGGGGCCGATGGCTGGCCCCTGTGACATAATGAGGGCAAAGGCTAGCGGCTGCCAGTACTGAAAATGGTGCCGGCGCAAGCCTTTCCTCACAATGTCACAGGGGCTGACCGTCGGCCCCTATGACATAGTGAGGGCAAAGGTAGCGCCGGCACCATTTTGAATACTGGCAATACGGCCCGAGTGCAAGAGGTCGCTCCCGGACCCCCGCTGGACTTTTGGCAAGTCTTGTGGGGGTCAGGTGGCCCCCCAAGCTGGCCAAAAGTCCCTGGGGGTCCAGCGGGGGTTCGAGAGCGATCTCCTGCACTCAGGCCGTATTGCCAGTATTCAAAATGGCGCCGGCGCTACCTTTGCCCTGTCACAGGGTAAGGGCAAAGGGCCATCGGTGCCATTTTTATTAATGCAGCCGATGGCCTGAGAGCGGGAGATCGCTCCCCGCGCTCCTGCTGGACCACCAGGTAATTTTACAACTTTTTTATGAGTTCAGGAGGGTGGGGGAGGGTTTTTTGATTATTGGATCGGGCGCAGCCGATAATCAAAACTCAAATCGGGCTGGGCGATAAAAAGTTTAAGATTTGGATCGGAACTGGAACCAATCAGATTCCGGTTCCGATTCACATCTCTACCATGGGTCCTAGATGTTAATACAGCTTGATGCAAAAAAAAGTGCAATACAGTAACATGCTCAGGTTAAATAACATTGGGTTAGATTTTCAAAATGATCTAGCTGCCTAACTATAGAGTAAAAGCAACTTGAGGGCAGACTGGATGGACGTCATCTACTATGTTACTATATTATGTTATGAGTTAAGTGGCCAGACCGCAGGTTTTAAAATTTCGCTGTAACCATGAGGCTACATTTGCCAGCTGAAACTGTGGATCTTTCTGGAGCCATGGCTGGGCTGGGAGAGGAAAGAGGGTGAGAGGGTGGGGATTTAGCTGCAGCTAATTTTCAGTGCTAGCCAGCTATGTTCTTCAGCTATCCCCAGGCACAAAGGTAGCTGGCTTAGATCTAGCCAGTTATATTACAGCCAGCTAAATTTAAGCCAATTCTTAACCACAACCTAGCCGGCTAATTTATGACTGAATATGCTACTTAATCTTAGCTTTAAAATAACTGGCTAAATCATCACTCATCGGCTTAATGAAAATCTACCCCACTGGTTAAATTTATTTATTTGTTTGTTTGTTTATTTAATGTATTTTATATACCGACATTCATTAAGAAAACATCACATCGGTTTCCATAAAACAAGAAATCAGCCAGGATATATTTTATTTCAATGTTACTGAACAAAAATGTACCAGCAGACTCAACCTGGGTCTAATTACAGTAGAGGAATATAGGCAATATGCTTGAATTATGGCTCTTCCTCTCCTGTCTCCATAACTCACTCCCAGTCAATAGTTTCCTCTCTCTGTAATACCTTCCCAGTCACTCACACCTCCAACGCCTCCTTAACTCCATCCCAGTTACTCACTCACCCATCCCCTCCCCTTTAAGAACATAAGAACATGCCATACTGGGTCAGACCAAGGGTCCATCAAGCCCAGCATCCTGTTTCCAACAGTGGCCAATCCAGACCATAAGAACCTGGCAAGTACCCAAAATCTAAGTCTATTCCATATTACTGTTGCTAGTAATAGCAGTGGCTATTTTCTAAGTCAACTCAATTAATAACAGGTAATGGACTTCTCCTCCAAGAACTTATCCAATCCTTTTTTAAACACAGCTACACTAACTGCACTAACCACATCCTCTGGCAACAAATTCCAGAGTTTAATTGTGCATTGAGTGGAAAAGAACTTTCTCCGATTAGTTTTAAATGTGCCACATGCTAACTTCATGGAGTGCCCCCTAGTCTTTCTATTCATTCACTATCTCCCTTCGCTGTCACTCATTCTGCCTCTCCTACACAGTGGTTTGGTAGCACAAGCAGTATGTGGGGACTAGAAGAAGTTCTTTATCTTACATGTGTGCTACCTGTCCAGTTCTTCTTCTCATGCAACAGAGGGAGATCTTCCACTAGCATTATTTCTATACTTTGCTCATGTTATCTGCCTACTAGCACTAAAACAATTTCAGAAGAGCTACTTAGATGTAGAGCATATTGACATCCTTGCAGTAAGTTAGTTATGATGGACTACCTATATCAAGGGTTTCATGCATGTGTCCAATACAGTAAAAAGAATGTTAGGAATTATTGGGAAAGGAATGGAGAAAAAAATGGAGAATGTCATAATACCTGTGCATCGTTCCATGGTGAGACCATACTTAGAGTACTGTGCACAATTCTGGTCACTGCATCTGAAAAACGATATATGTAGCTGACCTGGAAAAGGTACAGAGAAGACAACCAAAATAATAAAGGCTTCCCTATGAGGAAAGAACATAACAACATAAGAAAATGCCATACTGGGTCAGACCAAGGGTCCATCAAGCCCAGCATCCTGTTTCCAACAGTGGCCAATCCAGGCCATAAGAACCTGGCAAGTACCCAAAAACTAAGTCTATTCCATGTAACCATTGCTAATGGCAGTGGCTATTCTCTAAGTGAACTTAATAGCAGGTAATGGACTTCTCCTCCAAGAACTTATCCAATCCTTTTTTAAACACAGCTATACTAACTGCACGAACCACATTCTCTGGCAACAAATTCCAGAGTTTAATTGTGCGTTGAGTAAAAAAGAACTTTCTCCGATTAGTTTTAAATGTGCCCCATGCTAACTTCATGGAGTGTCCCCTAGTCTTTCTACTATCCGAAAGAGTAAATAACCGATTCACATCTACCCGTTCTAGACCTCTCATGATTTTAAACACCTCTATCATATCCCCCCTCAGTCGTCTCTTTTCCAAGCTGAAAAGTCCTAACCTCTTTAGTCTTTCCTCATAGGGGAGTTGTTCCATTCCCCTTATCATTTTGGTAGCCCTTCTCTGTACCTTCTCCATCGCAATTATATCTTTTTTGAGATGCGGCGACCAGAATTGTACACAGTATTCAAGGTGCGATCTCACCATGGAGCGATACAGAGGCATTATGACATTTTCCGTTTTATTCATCATTCCTTTTCTAATAATTCCCAACATTCTGTTTGCTTTTTTGACTGCCACAGCACACTGAACCGACGATTTCAATGTGTTATCCACTAAGACACCTAGATCTCTTTCTTGGGTTGTAGCACCTAATATGGAACCCAACATCGTGTAATTATAGCATGGGTTATTTTTCCCTATATGCATCACCTTGCACTTATCCACATTAAATTTCATCTGCCATTTGGATGCCCAATTTTCCAGTCTCACAAGGTCTTCCTGCAATTTATCACAATCTGCTTGTGATTTAACTACTCTGAACAATTTTGTGTCATCTGCAAATTTGATTATCTCACTCGTCGTATTTCTTTCCAGATCATTTATAAATATATTGAACAGTAAGGGTCCCAATACAGATCCCTGAGGCACTCCACTGTCCACTCCCTTCCACTGAGAAAATTGCCCATTTAATCCTACTCTCTGTTTCCTGTCTTTTAGCCAGTTTGCAATCCACGAAAGGACATCGCCACCTATCCCATGACTTTTTACTTTTCCTAGAAGCCTCTCATGAGGAACTTTGTCAAACGCCTTCTGAAAATCCAAGTATACTATATCTACCGGTTCACCTTTATCCACATGTTTATTAACTCCTTCAAAAAAGTGAAGCAGATTTGTGAGGCAAGACTTGCCCTGGGTAAAGCCATGCTGACTTTGTTCCATTAAACCATGTCTTTCTATATGTTCTGTGATTTTGATGTTTAGAACACTTTCCACTATTTTTCCTGGCACTGAAGTCAGGCTAACCGGTCTGTAGTTTCCCGGATCGCCCCTGGAGCCCTTTTTAAATATTGGGGTTACATTTGCTATCCTCCAGTCTTCAGGTACAATGGATGATTTTAATGATAAGTTACAAATTTTTACTTATAGGTCTGAAATTTCATTTTTTAGTTCCTTCAGAACTCTGGGGTGTATACCATCCGGTCCAGGTGATTTACTACTCTTCAGTTTGTCAATCAGGCCTACCACATCTTCTAGGTTCACCGTGATTTGATTCAGTCCATCTGAATCATTACCCATGAAAACCTTCTCCATTACGGGTACCTCCCCAACATCCTCTTCAGTAAACACCGAAGCAAAGAAATCATTTAATCTTTCCGCGATGGCCTTATCTTCTCTAAGTGCCCCTTTAACCCCTCGATCATCTAATGGTCCAACTGACTCCCTCACAGGCTTTCTATTCGGATATATTTAAAAAAGTTTTTACTGTGAGTTTTTGCCTCTACAGCCAACTTCTTTTCAAATTCTCTCTTAGCCTGTCTTATCAATGTCTTACATTTAACTTGCCAATGTTTATGCTTTATCCTATTTTCTTCTGTTGGATCCTTCTTCCAATTTTTGAATGAAGATCTTTTGGCTAAAATAGCTTCTTTCACCTCCCCTTTTAACCATGCCGGTAATCATTTTGCCTTCTTTCCACCTTTCTTAATGTGTGGAATACATCTGGACTGTGCTTCTAGAATGGTATTTTTTAACAATGACCACGCCTCTTGGACATTTTTACTTTTGTAGCTGCTCCTTTCAGTTTTTTTCTAACAATTTTTCTCATTTTATCAAAGTTTCCCTTTTGAAAGTTTAGCACGAGAGCCTTGGATTTGCACACTGTTCCTTTTCCAGTCATTAAATCAAATTTGATCATATTATGATCACTATTGCCAAGCGGCCCCACCACCGTTACCTCTCTCACCAAGTCCTGTGCTCCACTGAGAATTAGATCTAAAATTGCTCCCTCTCTCGTCAGTTCCTGAACCAATTGCTCCATAAAGCTATCATTTATTCCATCCAGGAACGTTATCTCTCTAGCGTGACCCGATGATACATTTACCCAGTCTATATTGGGGTAATTGAAGTCTCCCATTATTACTGCACTACCAATTTGGTTAGCTTCCCTAATTTCTCTTAGCATTTCACTGTCCATCTCACCATCTTGACCAGGTGGATGGTAGTATACCCCTATCACTGTAGTCTTCCCTGATACACAAGGGATTTCTACCCATAAAGATTCAATTTTGTATTTAGTCTCATGCAGGATGTTGGACTCTATGCCATCCCGGACATAAAGCGCCACACCTCCTCCCGACTGCTCCTCTCTGTCATTGCGATATAATTTGTACCCCGGTATAGCACTGTCCCATTGGTTATCCTCTTTCCACCATGTCTCTGAGATGCCAATTAAGTCTATGTCATCATTTACTGCTATACATTCTAATTCTCCCATCTTACTTCTTAGACTTCTGGCATTAGCATACAAACATTTCAAAGTTTGTTTTTTGTTTGTATTTTTATTCTGCTTTTTAATTGATAGGGATAAGTTAGAATTTTTTAGCTCAGGTGAGTTTTTAGTTACAGGCACTTGGACTACTTTTCTAATTATTGGAACCTCACTGTCAGGATGCCCTAATTCTAATGCATCATTAGTATCCTTTAAAGATACCTCTCTCCGAACCATGCGCTGCTGAGCGACTGTCGGCTTTCCCCTTTGTTCTAGTTTAAAAGCTGCTCTATCTCCTTTTTAAAGGTTAGCGCCAGCAGTCTGGTTCCACCCTGGTTAAGGTGGAGCCCATCCCTTCGGAAGAGACTCCCCCTTCCCCAAAAGGTTCCCCAGTTCCTAACAAAACTGAATCCCTCTTCCTTGCACCATCGTCTCATCCACGCATTGAGGCTAAAGAAGTTAGGGCTGCTCAGCTTGCAGAAGAGACAGCTGAGATGGGGGGATATGATAGAGGTCTTTAAAATCCTGAGTGGAGTAGAAAGGGTAAATGCAGATCGGTTGTTTGCTCTTTCAAAAAATACAAGGACTTGGGGGACACTCCATATAGTCAGTATCACATTTAAAGCAAATCAGAGAAAATATTTTTTCACCCATTGAACGTTTAAGCTGTTGAATTCATTGCCAGAGGATATGGTTAAGACAATTAGCATATCTGGGTATAAGAAAAGCTCAGATAAGTTGTTAGAATAAAAGTCCATAAACTGTTATTAATCAGGTAGACTTGGGACAAAGCTACTACTTATTACTGGATGTTAGCAGTGGAGGATCTATTATTTGGGATCCTGACAGGTACTTGTAAACTGGACTGTCCTATGTTGGAAACAGGATACTGAGCTTGATGGATCTTCGGTCTGAACCAGTCTGGCAACTCTTATGATTTCCCTGCAACATGTTTATTCACTTATTTATTTATTTAAAGGAGTTGTTGCCCGCGCCTTGCAAAGTTCGGGGTGGGTTACAATATAAACATTCACTATAGAAGGAAAAAGAAAAGTACATATAAAAACAAAACAAATATCCAAATGGATCTAAAAGACTGAATTATAAGGCTAAGCTGAAACATTTGTCAGGATGGTTAAAATATTCTTAGAGAGGCCTTATTAAACCTGAAACTACTTAAGATATATTCTAGTCTTGGTATGCTTGAGTCAATACATGACTTTTCAGGGCTTTCTTGAAGTCCTTAGCATTGGATATAGATCTGATAAAAGGTGGAATGGAGTTCCAGATCATTGGGCCTGCAATAGAGAAGGCATGTTCGCAGGTGATTTGTTGTGCCAGAGGTGGACCCTTGGCCCGAGGTGGGGTTAACGCTACCCGCAGGGCAAACCCTACGGGTCCCCACCATCGGTAGGAAGAGCTGGCTGAGTGACAGAGGCTGGCTGGAGCTTCACCAATACCAGCCCTTGTTCCCCGCAGGTTGAGCCCTTGGGTACCAGGGCCTGCTGGTCTTAGGTGGGTCTCTGTCCGAGGATTTCCAGGGTACGATGTTGGTATCAGCCAGAGGTCAGCAGTGGTAACAAGGATAGGAGGACGAGTCCAGATGAGGCAGAGTACCAGAGACTGGGCACCAATGGAGAACAGAAGGCAAGACAAGTAGCGCCCGAGTAAAAGAAAGGCCGAAGCCTGAGTGGCCAAGTCCAGGGTAGAATCAATAGAGGTGTTGAAGAGCAGGCTGTGGTCGGGACAGGCGGCAAACAAGGACTGGTGGTTAAACGATCACAGGTCAAAACCAGGAGTCAGTCCGAGAATGGTCAGGCAAAGCAGAGGCCAATCCAGGAGTCAATCAGAAGCATAGTCAGATGAAGCAGGGATCAATCCAGAAGTCAATCAGAAGTGTAGTCAGGGGGAGGGAAACAAAATGGCTCCCTGAACGGATGCAAGCTGACCTCGCCCCGGCAGATTTACAGTTTTTCTTTGGATATTCTTACCTTATACAATGCCAATAAGAGGAAAGGAAAACTTAGTGTTTTCCCTTCTGAACCCCACATTTCAGCTGGACAGACAATTCCTCAGTTTGCCTCCCCCACATTTCAAATGAGGATGCTGAGCCCTACCGGATGGGCTGCCGGGCGAAGCTGAGGATCGAGAGAGGCTTTTTGGCACCACCACCCCGACCGTGGAAGGAGAGGAAGGAAGAGAAAGAGCTCGGACATTGAGAGCAGAAGGAGTGGAGGTAAATAAAAGTCTTGTGGAGCCCCTAGAAATTAAAAAGCCAGCTGTTATAACTCTGGAATCCATTTGGGATCTAATTGTGGGGCTTTCTGTAAGGCAAGACGAACAGGCCCAGCAAAAGGAAACAGCCTCCAAAAAAACAGACTCTCTTGAAAAAGAATGTGGGTTAAAAATAGAAGGACAAAACCAGGACATTTTGGAGATCAAAAATGACTTAAAAGGTATAACTGACTCAAATGTTACAGCTATGCGGGAACAGTCAATAAAAATGCGCAGACTTGAGTCAGTAGAAAATTATCTGAGACAGTTAAATTTAAGATTATTGAATTTCCCACGAGTAATATGAGAAGTTCCTCTGATTACATTTAAAAGGTATTTACAAGAGATCCTGAAGATACCGGAAGACTAGATACCATCAGTAAAAAAGATAATATATCTTCAACAGAGACAATCCCAATTTCAAATATCGCTAATAGGAGACTCTGGGAATTTTAATAATCTCTCAGATTATTTGGAAAGTTCTGGATGTGAAGTGGCAGAAAAAAACTGTTTTGTTCGTTACTTTTTATTCTATTATGATCCCTGTCTGCGGAGCTACTCTCCGCGAGCAGGCCTCTCACCTTTCATGCTGCCAGGCCCTGCCTCCATCTTCGCGGCCCTGCTAGTGCCGCTGCTGCTGATGCCGGGACCTCTGTGGCAGGGCCACCACCGATGTCATCTTCATGCGGCCTGGAGGCCGCACAAGCCAGCTCCTCTCGTAGCAGGGAGACGCGAGTCAGCCTCTTCTTTGAGCGGCAGGGGAAAGCCACTGCCCCTTCGACATCAGCTCGAGGCCTGGTCGCCGCCCCAAAGCCTGCCTGCTCCTTCACCTCTGCACTGCAGGGCATCACTGTCCATGGTGCTGCTCCTCTCTGCTTCCAGCCCTGCTTTTAGGCACCGGCGTGTGCCTCTTCTGTGTATTTAAATGACCAGTAGCAGGAAGTGCTCCTGGCCCTACCGGAATCAACCTGATGACAACTTCCTGCTTCAGCCCTATAAAAGGGATTCCTCTTCAGTCACTCCTGGCCTTCGGATCGGGTTCCACAGTCGTCAGTGTCGTCTCTCCAGTCCAGCTCCTCTGTGGTCTTCTCCTGCTTTGACAGCTTCGTCTTCATGTTTCTGATGTTCTTTGTCCAGGTCTCCAGTTGTCTTCTTGTTCCTGATGTCCGTTGTCCATGCCTCCAGATGTCTTCAGGTTCCTGATGTCCTCTGTCCGGGTCTTCAGATGTCTTCATGTTCCTGATGTTCTTCGTTCGTACCTCCTGATGTCCGATGCCTTTCTCTTCGCCTCCTGATGTCCGATGCCTTTCTCTTCGCCTCTACCTCCATGCCTTTGTCCTTTGATGCCACTTTCCTGGCGAGCTGTTGTCGTGGTCCGTGACCAGTCCCACGAGTGGGCTGTGTAGGGAGCCTCAAGGTCCAAAGGCCATCCTCATCTCTGCAGTGCAACCCTCCAGAAGACTTCTGCTTCAGTCCTAAGTTTTTAACCCTTGAGAATCGTGAATCCTGTGCTTGAGTCTTGTCCCGGTCTTTGGAACCTATTGCAATTCGCGTCTGTCCATGTCAAGACTCTGTTCGAACCTGCTCGGCACCAGCATGGTCCGCGACCAGTCCCGTGAGTGGCCTGTGTAGAGCGCGCCCTGGTACAGGCCTCTTCAGGATCTTCATCACGTTCCGGTATCAGCTTCCACTATCCTTCCTAGAATCTGCTTTGAGCCCAGCGTGGTCCGCAACCAGTCCCGCGGGTGGACTGTGTAGGGCGCGCTGCGTTGCAGTCTCGATCCAGTGCCTTGATCCTTGCCTTCGTCCACAGTGCCTTGATCCTTGCCTAAATCTACAGTGTCCTCGCCTGAGTCTTCGTTCAAAGTCTTCTGTGTTCTAAGGACTCCGTCTGCCCTCGTCCTCTGTCCAGCCTGCTGCCTCTTGCCATACCCAGGGGCAGGCCCGAAAGGGCTTGGAACGGTCGTGCAGGTCGTGCAGGTCCGGTAGAGGACCTGCACGACCCAGGTCATCCTTGTCTTCGCTTCAGCTTGGTCCTGCTCCGTGTTACCCATGCTCGCACCAGCTCACCTCCCGCGGTGTGTCTTGCGGCTCCTCCCTGAGTCATGCTGTGGCCCAAGGGCTCACATCACCTGCTTTAGAAACGACCGTGCCTCCGCGCCTGTAACAATAGCCGAAGGCCTCCAAGCCCTTGGTTCGTAACAGCTGCCGGAGACCTCGCTCGTAACAGGATCCAAAGGCCCCCAAGCCTCGGATCGTAACATTCTGAATATGATAGAGGTCTTATTATGAAGCACTACTTTAATAGTATTATGTTATCTTGGAGGTATGATCTGCATTTTTCCAGATTTATCCAGAGCGACGCAACTACGTCGAAAAGCGTTTCTGCAAATGCGCCCAGAAGCTAATGCAAAGGGTGCTAATTTTATTTTACTTTACCCCGCAAAATGTGTCATTAAATTATCTGGTAATACCTTTGTGTTTTATAATTCTGAACAGCTTAGGCAGTTCCTGAGTTCCAAGGAGCAGGCCCCCACCAGCTAAGAACTGTGCATGAAGATAAATGTGGATATCAGGGTAGCCTAGTTTTGAGATGATTTGCCTTAGTAATCTCCCTGTTTAATTTCCTTATTTCCCCCTCAAGGTTTCTGCGAAAGGAAAGAGAGCTATTTTCATTTTGTGATTATATGAAAAATATTTCTTATATGTAACTCTTCTGTTTCTAATGCAAAGTAATCTTTGTTGTAATTGTAAAAGTTGATAAATAAAAAAAAAAATAAAGAAGTGTAGTCAGACGAGGCAGGAGTCGAGCCAGATGTCAAACAGAAGCGAGAACTAGGACTGGGTAGAAGCAGGAACCAGGAACGAGGACCAGAGCGAGTATCAGGAGCAAAGACAGGATCAGGAACTAGGAACCAGGAACACAGACGAGAACAGGAACAAGCAATGAGCACACGACAAGCATGGAGACCTGTTGCCAAGGTAAGGAAGGATTGGCTGGGCCCAGCCTTTTGTACCGGGACCCAGTGATATCATCATCCGGGGCAGTGGGGTGGTTTCCCGCTGCAACCCCTTTAAAGCAGAGACAGATGTGCGCGTGCGCACCTAGGAGGCGGCATGGCACAGGACGGCGGTGTCTCCCTGCGGGCCATACGGGGAGACCCGCCGTGGAGCTGAAGATCCACGAAGTCGCCAGGGACGATGGAGGCAGCTTGGGTGCGCAGGCGGCTACCCACAGCCGTGAGGGAGGAGGAACCGGGAGCTGGAGCTAACAGTCAGGGGTAAGTGCGCCCAGCCGTGGGCCTGCCTTGGCCGGCACACTCAACAGTACCCTCCCCCCCTTATGCCCCCCTCTTGGAGGCCTGGGTTTGCCTGGATGGGCACGTTGAAAACGAAGGAGAAGCCCCTTATCCAAGATGTTATGTGCGGGCTCCCACAAATTTTCCTCAGGGCCGTAGCCCTCCCATGACATGAGGTACTACCAATGGCGGCCTCTTCGGCGGACATCAAGGACCTCTTGAAGTTTATATACAGTATCAGATTCAGCGACCACTTGGGATGGCTCAGGTGCCACAGGTTTCAACAGGGATACGTGGAGAGAGTTATGAATGCCAAGGGTTGGAGGTAATTGGAGCTGATAGGTAACTGGTCCAATACGTCAAGTTACTGGGAACAGTCTAGTGTTTCTGGGTGCGAATCTCTGATAAGGAAGTTTGAGATGAATATAGCGTGTACTCAGTCAGACTTTTTGACCAGGTTGGAATTCTGGAGTGGGAAGTCAGTGTGCATCCGTGGATTTCTTGGCCCGAGCCGCTGCCTGACGCAACCGGAGATTGGCTTGTCCAGAGGGTCTTGAGGGCATCAGCGGTGGACTGGGCTGCTGGCGAGGGTACTGAGAGTGGGATTGGTAACGGAAGCCGGGGTTGCCTGTCATAGACGATGGAAAAAGGTAAGACTCCAGTAGATGCTGTGATATGGGAGTTGTGGGAAAACTCCGCCCACGGAAGTAACTCTGCCCAGTTATCCTGCCGGTCATTGGTGTAGGCACGCAAGAAGCTTTTGAGCGAGCGGTTTGTGCGTTCGGCTTGGCCATTGGCCCGAGGGTGGTAAGCAGTTGTGAGGCTGATGGAAATGCCAAATTTATTACACAAAGCATGCCAGGAGTGAGCAACGAACTGGGGACCTCTGTCCGAGGCTATGTGCGTGGGAAGGCCGTGCAGGCAATACACATACTGAAAAAAAAGACGTGCAAGTTCTGGAGCTGAAGGAAGGCCAGGCAGTGGAACAAAATGGGCCATCTTGGAAAATCTGTCTATAATGACCGAGATGACTGTGTTTCCTTTTGATGGTGGCAAGTCCATGGCTACTCTAGACCAACTACCGCTTTGTTTTTGGGTTCCAGATCATTGGGCCTGCAATAGAGAAGGCATGATCGCAGGTGATTTGTTGCACCGGAGGTGGACCCTTGGCCCGAGGTGGGGTTGACGCTACCCGCAGGGCAAGCCCTACAGGTCCCCACTGTCGGTTGTCGGAGCTGGCTGAGTGACGGTGCTCAGCTAGAGCTTCCCCAATACCAGCCCTCGTCACCGCAGGTTGAGCCCTTGGGTACCAGGGCCGGCTGGTCTTACGTGAGTCTCTGTACAGAGGCAGAGTTCCAGAGACCCGGGTGCCAATGGAGAATGGAAAGCAAGATAAGTGGTGACCGAGTAAAAGAAGGCTGAAGTCTGAGAGGCCAAGTCCAGGGTAGAGTCAATAGAGATGTTGAAGAGCAGGCTGCGGTCAGGACAGGCGGCAAACAAGGATGGGCGGTCAAACAAGCACAGGTCAAAACCAGGAGCCAGTCCGAGAATGGTCAGGCAAAGCAGAGATCAATCCAGGAGTCAATCAGAAGCGTAGGCAGATGAAGCAGGGATCAAGCCCAAAGTCAATCAGAAGCGTAGTCAGATGAAGCAGGGGTCAAGCCAGAAGTCCATAAGAAGAATAGTCAGACAAGGCAGGAGTCAAGCCAGAAGTCAAACAGAAGCGAGGATTAGGACTGAGTTGAAGCAGAAACCAGGAACGAGGACCGGAGTGGGTATCAGGAGTAAAGGCAGGATAAGAAACCAGGAACACAGATGAGAACAGGAACAAGCAACGAGAACACGACAAGCGTGGAGACCTGTTGCCAAGGCGAGGAAGCACTGGCTGGGCCCGGCCTTATTTACCGGGACCCAGTGACATCATCAGGGGCCGTGGGGTGGCTTCCCGCCACGGTCCCTTTAAAGCAGAGACAGATGCGCGCGCGCGCCTAGGAGGCAGCATGGTGCAGGATGGAGACATCTCCCCGCGGGCCACATGAGGAGACTTGCCGTGGAGCTGAAGAGTCCGCAGAGGAGCTGGGGACGATGGAGGTGGCTTGGGTGCGCAGGCGGTTGCTCACAGCCGCGAGGGAGGAACTGGGAACTGGAGCTCGGCTGCGGGCCTGCCACGGCCGGCACACACAACATGATTCAATCTGATGAGTCTGGGAGAGGTCACTTCAAGCAAATGTGGATTTCTAGACCTTAAGGCTCGTGGAGAAACATAAAAATGCAGAATTGATTGTAGCCATGGACTATTAACATTGTGTATCAGGTTATGTATTGTTGATATGATCATATATGATCCGTCACTGGACAGGCAACCAGAAGTATAGAATGGGAATGATATAGTCTCATATTTTTGTGCTGGTGAGTAACCGGGCTGCAGAGGTCTGATAGTAGATTGTGAGAGAAATATATATAAGGAATTGCAATCATCTGTCTACTAGCGAAAAGTGCCTGTCATTGCTTGGGTAGTCTGGTCTATAACAGCCTGCTTGTGTGTGCCTGTGCTTGAGTGTGGAAGCCTGTCCCTGTGTGTGTATGCCTCTGCCTGTCTGTGTGGCTGGCTACGTCTACACATCTGTGTATGTGTGTGTTTGGGGGAGCCTGTGCCTGTGTGCATGCATGTGTGCGTATGCAAACTCATGTGGATGTGCAAGCAAGTGTGTGCACATGTGGGAGGCTGTGCATGCTTTTGTGAGCTTCTATGCACTTCTGTGAGCTTGTGTGCTTCTGTTTGCTAGTATGTGTGCACTTCTGCATGCTAGCATGAACTTGCATATATGTGTGCCTATGCCTGTCTGTCCCTATGTATGGGAACATGAAAGAAAGGGCTTTGTAGACATAGAATATTAGTGAACATTACCCAGTGTTGTTTGGGTAATCTGGTCTATATCAGCTTGTGTGTGTGTGTATCTATGTGCAGGTATATGTGCCTGTGTGTCTGTGAATGTGTTGGAATGTCTCTGTCTGTCTGTGTGAGTGCATATGCTACATGTGTGTGTTTATGTGTGTGTGGGGGTGTGCCTGTCTGTGTGCATATGTGCTGTGTGCTTGTGCCGGTGCTTGTGTATATGTATGCTTGCATGAGCCCATGTGTGCTTGTATGGGAGCTTGGGCATGCTTTTGCGAGCTTGTGTGCACTTCTGCGTGCTTGCATGACATTGTGTGTGCTTGCGAGTGCTTATACAAACTTGAGTGCAAACTTGTGCATGCTTGCATACACGCTCTCATACACGTTGTGCTTGTGTAGTGAAAGAAGGTGCATCTTTTGGAATTGTTGTGATTGAGAAGGGCAAAGCAGGTGGGCGTTGACTGAATTGAGTAGACTGAGGATGTAGACTGAATTACAGATATGCAGTAGCAGAACTGTTATTGCTGTCCACTTGGCAAAAGTTGAGGAAGGCACTTCCTGTTGCTTCAGCACAGATTACTAAATTGTCTAGCTAAAGGCAATAACTGACCGGGCCCTTTGCACAATCATCGAAAAGCATTACTAGGGCATCCCTGACATTACTGAAAGCATAACCTGTCTAAGCATTGCTGCTATGCACAATAGCAGCGCAGAAATTGGAATGATAATCTCTCGCACAATCAGAGCCAGCTCTTTCATTAGGCAGACTCACTGCTGTGACTCCTGTGTGAGCTTCTGTAGCCATCACACTCAATGCAACCTCCTCCCCAGCCACCTGAGCTCCCTCTAGTGATGCAAGAACAACACAGAAGTATGAGTTCCACACTGATGTGACCTCCTCTATCTGCTGCCACCACTCAGTTTCTGCCACCTCCCTCTTCCACACCGGCTATCGATGCTCAAATGCAGGGAGCATGGTCAACAAGAATACGCTCACAGGTTCTACTTCCCGGACAGGGACCCCATAATGGGAAGAAGATCCTGTGAGAACAGGTGGAGGGAAACAGGCAGCGGCTTAGAACTTCATGTGGGGAAGCAGAGGATCTTTGCAAATCCTTTGCTGCTGCTGGGATCTTAGATCAGGGAGAAGCAACTTTGGTGCCTGAAAAAAAAATTTTTGGAGCAGTGCAGGAAGGAGGCTGCGACCCAGGCAGTGGTACGCCGTGATCGTGCACTAGGTAGGAGTGTGCAGGTAAAGATTTTTCATTCCAGTTCATTTTTTCATTTTGAGTGGGTGGGAGTGAGTTTTTTTTTGTATTTTGGTTTCCTTAATATTTATTTTGGTTCATTTTGATTCCTAAACCAGAATAAATAAGGGGCCCGATAAACAAATCTGCCCAGATATGTAACTTACAGGTCGATACTGTAACGTGCGGTTGAAGATTTCCCGTCTGTAACGTGCTGGGAGCGCACAATTCGGACGCGTAAGGCGATCCAGCGATCCAGTCTCCAGTTTCACGCGTCCTTAGCGCTTCTTAAAACAGACGCATAACCCTTTCCGCACGCAGCATGTATATGATATGTAAATGAACGAATTAGCTGTATAATGAAGGAATTAGCTCTTCCCCTCCGATACTGTGACGTGCGCTCAGATTATCTCCTTTGTAACCCGCTATTTTGCCGCGTCCTTAACCTGTTAGTTTACCGCCTACCTTCTACTTGGTGTTAGTGTGGTGTTAGTCTGGTGTTCGAAAATTAAAACGGGAATAAAGTGTAAAAAATGGGGGTAAAACCGTAAAGTGTAAAAAACATTGCAGGGTAAGTTGTTTATATATATGTATAAATACCTGTCACTTTCCGAATCCCCCAGGCGTGCGGTCATCGAGGCGGCGGCAGGAGCCGGCGGGCGGATGGGCGCCCGTTCATCCAGGCGGTGGCGGGAGCCGGCGAGCGGGTGGGCGTGCGTTGGATCCAGGCGGCGGTGGGAGCCGGCGGGCGGGTGGGCGTGTGTTCGATCCAGGCCGCGGCCGAGTGGGCGTGCATTCATCCAGGCAGAGGGAGCCGGCGGCGAAAGCGGCCTCCGGCTCCCTCTGCCTGGATGAATGCACGGCCCCCGCCGGCAGTGAATGAATGCCCGTGCGATTTCGGCGCTCAAGGCGGCCGGGTGGGCGTGCATTCATCCAGGCAGAGGGAGCCGGCGGCGAAAGCGGCCTCCGGCTCCCTCTGCCTGGATGAATGCACGGCCCCCGCCGGCAGTGAATGAATGCCCGTGCGATTTCGGTGCTCAAGGCCCCGTCCGTTCTCCGGTGCAGCCCCAGTCCTGTCCCCTCCTCCCGAAGCAAAAAAAAAACAAACCCGAAAAAGTAGCAAGGCTCGGGCCTGCTTCGGTAGTCCCTTCTCCCTTCTCCTCTCCTCCCGATTTCAGCGCTCAAGGCGGCCGGGTGGGTGTGCATTCATCCAGGCAGAGGGAGCTGGCGGCGAAAGCGGCCTCCGGCTCCCTCTGCCTGGATGAATGCATGGCCCCCACCGGCAGTGAATGAATGCCCGTGCGATTTCGGCGCTCAAGGCGGCCGTGCATTCATCCAGGCAGAGGGAGCCGGCGGCGAAAGCGGCCTCCGGAGGCCGCTTTCGCCACCGGCTCCCTCTGCCTGGATGAATGCACGGCCCCCGCCGGCAGTGAATGAATGCCCGTGCGATTTCGGCGCTCAAGGCAGTCACATGCAGTGACGTCAAGCGTCGTGACGTCACGCCTTGAGCGCCGAAATCGCACGGGCATTTATTCACTGCCGGCGGGGGCCGTGCATTCATCCAGGCAGAGGGAGCCGGAGGCCGCTTTCGCCGCTGGCTCCCTCTGCCTGGATGAATGCACGCCCACCCGGCCGCCTTGAGCGCCGAAATCGCATGGGCATTCATTCACTGCCGGCGGGGGCCGTGCATTCATCCAGGCAGAGGGAGCCGGAGGCCGCTTTCGCCGCCGGCTCCCTCTGCCTGGATGAATGCACGCCCACCCGGCCGCCTTGAGCGCCGAAATCGGGAGGAGAGGAGAAGGGAGAAGGGACTACCGTAGCAGGCCCGAGCCTTGCTACTTTTTCAGTTTTTTTATTTTATTTTTTTGCTTCGGGAGGAGGGGACAGGACTGCGGCTGCACCGGAGACCGGACGGGGCCAGGGCAGGTAAGCGGGGGCTGGGGGAAAGTTTGCTGAGCATCGGGGAGCATAACTGTCCACTTCCTGGTACCTGTCATTTCAAATGTCATTTGAAATGACATTTGAAATGACAGATACCAGCGTGGCCGTGAAGCGTTAGGCCCGCGAATCCAGGATACTGTATAGGCGCTCTATACAGTAAAATGGGTTGCACGGGCCTAACGCTTGCCTAAGGCTTCGCAGCCGTGGCATGCATTTGCATGCAATTAGAAGAGAGTATCGAGCGGTAGGTGAAGAGAACTGTGCGTGCGGGGAACGAGGGTGCGCCTGACACTGCCGCACTGTTTCTACCGCGGCCTTAGAGTATCGATATGTTAGCCAGATAAGTTACAAAGGATAGTCAGCAGCATGGCTATGCCACTGAATATCCGCATATAAGCCTCTACTTCACAGATAAGTTAGATCCAGCTCGCTTGTAGGTCTAACGTAGCCAAATAAGTTATTCAACTCCGGATAACATATCCGGCTAAGTAGTGCCTCCCTATCTGCCCATTGCCTGCCAAAAATTGATTGGCTAAGAGATAGCTGGATATGTAACCTATCTGTTACGCTTCCCAGCCCGGATGCCGCCGGGCCTGCTCACCTGGCCCAACCATCTACCAGCTCCGCCCTGAGTCCCTGCGCTCTTTGGCCGCGGCTTCTACGGGCGCCCCCGGCTCCTTCACGGCCTTCCTCGTTGCAGCTGTTGTCATGCCGGGGCTCGGCATCCTCCTCGGCATCGGCCCTGCCCCCTAGCGCACGCCCACGGAGGTCTTCCCAAGTTAAAGGGCCAAGCGCAGGAAAACCTCGGTTGACTCCCGAGTCTGACATCACTTGAGCAGGGTATTTAAACTATAGCTCAACCCCTAGCTCATTGCCTTGGCAATGGCAATGGCAATGAGCTAGGTGTGTGTCTAGTTTGCCTTCCAGTATTTCCTGTTACAGTGTCTCTTGTTCCAGTGTCTCCTGTTTCAGCGTCTCCTGTGTCTCCTGTTCCAGCATCTCCTGTGTTTCCTGTTCCAGTGTCTCCTGTTACTTCGTCTCTCCATCCCTGGTAGTACCCTCTAGACTGATCTCAAGGTACTGACCATTGCTTGCTCCTGACTATTCTTGATTGCTGCCAGGACTTGACCTCTGCCTGAACACTGACTACTCTTGGCTGCTGCCTGAAACTGACCTCTGCCTGGACACTGATTACTTCCAGATTGACTACAGGTACTGACCCCTGCTTCGACTGACCATTCTGAACTACTCTGGCCTTGATTCTCACTTTCCATTCGGACTCTCTGTTCTGGCCTCCTGTGACCGCTAGACATTCTGGTTTGGACCTCGACCACGCACCCTTGTTCATGGTGGGCACTCCTCTGCACTTCCTCTCCAGGAAATCCTGCGAGGCCCACCTAAGACCAGGCAGCCTGGATAACCAAGGGCTCATCCTGAGGGAACCCCGGGTTGCTATTGGTGAAGCTCCAGCTAGCCTCCTGTGCTTCGCCTCCTAGTGGTAGGCGCTTTCCGGATCCGACCGGAGGGCCGTACCAATCCTGCACCAGGCCAAGGGTCCACCTCCAGCTCAACAGGTTGCCAAGGCCATGGACTCGGCGGAGTCTCCCTACTTGCAGGCCATCCCTGGCCTAACCACCCATGTCCAAGAACAACAGCGAACCATTGAAGCAGTGACTTCATCCGTGAAGAGACTATGGTCTCAGCTCCAAGACATTGTCATGGCCAATTCTGGGGGTTGGACTCAAACCCCGCCTCCACGGGCCTCTGCCCTTCCAGCTCCACCTCGTTTCAACGGGGATCCATGCCTTGTCGGGGCTTCATCAATTAGTGCTTTATGCAATTTGCACTGCAGCCTGCATTGTTTCCAAGTGAGACTAACAAGATTACCTTCATCCTCTCATGCCATGAAGGGAAAGCCCTGGCATGGGCTTCCCCGCTCTAGAAGCATTCAGATGATATTCTCCATCATCTCTCCTACTTCATGACCATTTTCAAGCAGACCTTCGAAGACCCTGGCCGACAGGCGGTTGCGGGTCATCTGCTTCTTTACTTCCGTCAAGGCTCGCATTTGATCACCGAATTCAGAGTGGAATTTAGGACACTAGCCACAGAACTGGGGTGGCAAGAGGACTGCCTTAGGGCAATCTATCTAGATGGCTTGTCTCCTGCCCTCAAGGATGAGCTGGCTGCTCGTGAGATTCCCACATCTCTGGATGACCTGATTTCCCTGGTTGGCAAGATCGACCATCGCCTACGTCAGCGACACCAGGAGGTAAAGGTCTCCTGGCCACTAGCCTCACGTCCAGTCCATGCTACCAGTCCCCAGTTGAAGGCCTTACTGGCCCCTCCTCCATCATCAGAGGATGCAGATTAATCATGGACGCTTGTCTCCTGAGGAGCGTCTTCGTCGCAAGAAGATCTATACTGTGGTGGTTCTGGACACCTTCGACAATCCTGCCTTGTAAGTCTGGGAAACTTCAGAGCCTGAGCCCGGCAGGGGTCCCGAGCTTGGGCACCACTGTTACTGGCCCTCAATTGCTGCTTCCGGTGTCCCTTTCCATGGGATCACTCTCCTTTGCCACAACCGAACTCGTGGATACTGGCGCAAGTGGTAACTTCATCCTGGACGATATCGTCTCCTTACTCCAGATTCCTGTTCAGTCTTTGGAGGTGCCCCTTCGCATCGTGTCCATTCAGGGAGAACACCTTCCCGGACGCATCACTCATTGCACCATGGTCTTCCACCTCTCCATAGGAACTATTCATGAAGAGGCGATCTCCCTGTATGTTTTAAAGCGTTCAACACACCCAATGATCCTAGGACTTCCTTAGCTCCAGGTCCACGGACCCCAACTAGACTGGCAATCCCTGCAGCTAATTCAGTGGGGATCCCAGTGCCAGAACCGTTGTCTGTGACAGCTGACTCCAGTGGTCACCGTCCTGAAATCTACAACCCTCACCAAGTGACTGGATCCATACTCAGACTTTCAAGATGCATTCTCCAAACAAAATGCCGATATCCTGCCTTCACTCTGTAAATTCCATTGAGCTCCTGCCAGGTGCCATGCCTCCCAAGGGCAGAACCTATCCGCTCTTGCTACCAGAGACTCAAGCAATGTCTGAGTACAATAAGGAGAACCTGAATAAAGGTTTCATAAGACCCTCTGACTCCCCGGCAGGAGCCAGGATCTTCTTCGTGAATAAGAAGGATGGCAGTTTACATCGTTGCATTGACTAACGTGGGTTAAACGCCGTGACCCGTAAGGATCGTTATCCTCTGCCACTCATTAGCAAACTCTTTGATCGCCTACAAGGAGCCCAGATCTTTACACAGTTAGATCTCCGAGGGGCATACAATCTGGTGCGGATACAGCTTTTAATACTAGGGATGGCCATTATGAGTACGTAGTAATGCCATTCGGACTTTGTAATGCCCCTGCAGTCTTTCAGCATTTGATGAATAAGATCTTCTGGGGCCTACTCTATTCATTTGTCATGGTATATCTAGACGATATACTGATCTTTTCCAAAGACCTGAAGTCCCACCGTTCACACGTACAGATAGTCCTCCAGCGTCTTAGAGACAATCATAACTATGCAAAGTTAGAGAAGTGTATCTTCGAACAGACTTGTCTTCCCTTTCTGGGCTACATTATCTCCAATCGTGGTTTTACCATGGATCCTGAGAAACTCCAGGGAATTCAAGATTGGCCCGAGCCAGTAGGTCTCCGCGCCCTACAGAGATTCCTTGGATTTACAAACTATGAGATTCCTTGGATCTACAAACTATTACAGGTACTTCATTGCTAACTACTCCACACTCGCTGCTCTACTCACAGCCATGACTAGGAAGGGTAGTAACCTTCAAGTCTGGAGCCCCAAGGCTCAATCTGCTTTCCACGCCTTGAAAGAGGCCTTCTGTACTGGACCTTGTCTACATCACCCATATCCTAACCGCCCCTTCATCGTCAAGGTAGAAGCCTCTGCCATTGGGAAAGGGGAAGTCCTGAGCCAATATTCTCCCAAGGGGGCCCTAGTACCCTGCTCCTTCTACTCTCACAAGTTTTCACCCACAGAGCAAAACTACACCATTGGTGACCGTGAGCTCTTAGCTATGAAATTGGCTCTTCAAGAGTGGAGTCCCTGGTTGGAAAGAGCCCAACATAAATTCACAATCTTCATACATCATAAAAACCTTGAACACCTAAAGGAAACTCAACTATTGAATCACAGATAGGCCCGCTGGGTGCTGTTCTTCGAACGCTATAACTTTGAGATCCGCTACCGCCCTGCTACAAAGAACACACAAGCGGATGCTCTTTCTCGCTCTCTTGAATCAGAAGATATGCCTGAAACTCCCAAGCACAACATTGACCCAGCCTGTATAAACCTTGCGGTTACCCACACAGTGGCCAGCTGGGAAAACGGTGGTCCCACGCCATCTCAGAGATTACGTCCTCCACTGGGCCCATGACTCAAAGGTGGCTGGCCATCCTGGCTGAGCTCGGAACCTTGAGATGTTGAGAAGACTATTAGTTGCCCAGCATGGTCAAGAACTCCCGCAGTTATGTTGATTCCTATCCTATCTGCGCACAGCAGTAGCCTCCCACAGGCCGTCCTTGGGGACTCCTTCAGTCTCCCACCGAACCTTGGTCAAGCATCTCTACTGACTTCATCATCAATCTGCCCCCATCAAAGGGCAACACGGTCATCTGGGTTATTATCGACCGCTTTTCAAAAATGGCCCACTTCGTTCCACTCCAAGCTCTCCCTTCAGCTCCTGAGATGGCAAACGTCTTCCTATATTACGTATTCCGACTACATGGCCTACCCAAGGAGTTCATTTCCGATCGTGGACCACAGTTTGTAGCCAAGTACTGGAAGTCTCTATGCACAAAGTTCGACATCACCCTGAACCTGACCTCGGCCTATCACCCTTAAGCGAACGGCCAAGCTGAGAGGATGAACCATTCATTAAAGACCTTCCTGAGATCCTACATGAATGATCAACAGGACAACCGGGCCGAACTCTTGCCTGGGGCCGAGTTATCCCACAATACTCATCTCGCCTCTGCCACCGACGTCTCTCCAAACTCTGTGGTCTTCGGTCACCAGCCACGCTTGCCTCTTCCAGTACCACTCTCTGTACCCTCACCTGCGGCCCAGTCCATGGTACAGATGATTTGTCGTCTCTGGAATCAGGTTAAGGACAGATTGGGTCAGGCAGCCGAGAAAGCCAAACTCACAGTAAAAACTTTTTAAAATGTATCCGAAGCAGAAAGCCTGTGAGGGAGTCAGTTGGACGGGATTAAAGGGGTTAAAGGGGCAATTAGAGAAGATAAGACCATCACGGAAAGATTAAATTATTTTTTTGCTTCGGTGTTTACTGAAGAGGATGTTGGGGAGATACCCGTATCAGAGAAGGTTTTCATGGGTAATGATTCAGATGGACTGAACCAAATCATGGTGAACCTAGAAAATATGGTAGGCCTGATTGACAAACTGAAGAATAGTAAATCACCTGGACCGGATGGTATACACCCCAGGGTTCTGATGGAACTCAAAAATGAAATTTCAGACCTATTAGTAAAAATATGTAATCTATCATTAATTTCATCCATTGTACCTGAAGACTGGAGGGTGGCTAATGTAACCCCAATACTTAAAATGGGCTCCAGGGGTGATCCGGAAACTACAGACCAGTTAGCCTGACTTCAGTGCCAGAAAAAATAGTGGAAAGTGTTCTAAAGATCAAAATCACAGAACATTTAGAAAGACATGGTTTAATGGAACAAGGTCAGCATGGCTTTACCCAAGGCAAGTCTTGCCTCACAAATCTGCTTCACTTTTTTGAAGGAGTTAATAAACATGTAGATAAAGGTGAACCGGTAGATGTAGTGTATTTGGATTTTCAGAAGGCGTTTGACAAAGTTCCTCATGAGAGGCTTCTAGGAAAAGTAAAGTCATGAAATAGGTGGTGATGTCCTTTTGTGGATTACGTACTGGCTAAAAGACAGGAAACAGAGTATTGGAGTGCCTCTGGGATCTGTATTGGTTCCCGTACTTTTCAATATATTTATAAATGATCTGGAAAGAAATACGAGTGAGGTAATCAAATTTGCAGATGATACAAAATTGTTCAGAGTAGTTAAATCACAAGCAGATTGTGATAAATTGCAGGAAGACCTTCTGAGACTGGAAAATTTGGCATCCTAATGGCCGATGAAATTTAATGTGGATAAGTGCAAGGTGATGCATATAGGGAAAAATAAGCCATGCTATAGTTACACAATGTTAGGTTCCATGTTAGGAGCTACCACCCAAAAAAGAGATCTAGACATCGTAGAGGATAACACATTGAAATCATCAGTTCAGTCTGCTGCGGCAATAAAAAAAGCAAACAGAATGTTGGGAATTATTCGAAATGGAATGGTGAATAAAACGGAAAATGTCATAAAGCTGCTGTATCTCTCCATGGTGAGACCGCACCTTGAATACTGTGTACAATTCTGGTCACCGCATCTAAAAAAAGATATAGTTGCGATGGAGAAGGTACAGAGAAGGGTGACCAAAATGATAAAGGGAATGGAACAGCTCCTCTATGAGGAAAGACAAGAGGTTAGGACTTTTTAGCTTGGAGAAGAGACGGCTGAGGGGGGATATGATAGAAGTGTTTAAAATCATGAGAGGTCTCAAATTGGGTTAATGTGAATCGGTTATTTACTCTTTCGGATAATAGAAAGACTAGGGGGATCTCCATGAAGTTAGCATGTGGCACATTTAAAACTAATCGGAGAAAGTTCTTTTTCACTCAAAGCACAATTAAACTCGGATTTATTGCCGGAGGATGTGGTTGGTGCAATTAGTGTAGCTGTGTTTAAAAAAGAATTGGATAAGTTCTTGGAGAAGTCCATTACCTGCTATTAAGAACATAAGAACATAAGAAATTGCCATGCTGGGGCAGACCAAGGGTCCATCAAGCCCAGCATCCTGTTTCCTAGGGGTGTGCATTCGTTTTGAACTTATATGTAAAACGCTACTTTTTTTTTTTTTTTTAACTTAAAAAAGTGATGAGGCGAAAACGATCGGATTTCCAACTTATTCAACATAGCTATGTTGAATACATTGGAAATCGCGATCGTTGATCCTAAATAAAAATTTAAACCCCTCACCCTCCTTAATCCCCCCCAAGTCTTACCAAAATTCCCTGGTGGTCCATTGGGGAGTCAGGAAGCCATTCCTCTATTCCTTTGCGAGGACCACGTGACGGCCGCGTCACTCCGATGTGACGCGGCCATCACGTGGTCCACCCGGTTCCGCTCCCGGACCCCTCGTTGGACACAAATGGAACTTTTGGCCAGCTTGGGGAGGTCAGGAGGCCCCCCCCAAGCTGGCCAAAAGTTCCATTTGTGTCCAACGAGGGGTCCGGGAGCGGAACCGGGTGGACCACGTGACGGCCGCGTCACTCCGACGTGACGCGGACGTCACGTGCTCCTCGCAAAGGAATAGAGGAATGGCTTCCTGACTCGCCGCTGGACCACCAGGGAATTTTGGTAAGTCTTGGGGGGGGATTAAGGAGGGTGAGGGGTTTAAATTTTTATTTAGGGAACCGGTGCACGTATGGACATAGACTCAACTTATGGAATTCTCCATATGTCCATATTGACCGAAATTGACCCCCCTTTTCAACTTATGGACTTATGAACATAAACGTTTTGTCTGCACATCCCTACTGTTTCCAACAGAGGCCAAACCAGGCCACAAGAACCTAGCAATTACCCAAATACTAAGAAGATCCCATGCCACTGATGCAATTAAAAGCAGTGGCTATTCCCTAAGTAAATTTGATTAATAGCCGTTAATGGACTTCTCCTCCAAGAACTTATCCAAACCTTTTTTAACCCAGCTACTCTAACTGCACTAACCACATCCTCTGGCAACAAATTCCAGAGCTTTATTGTGCGTTGAGTGAAAAAGAATTTTCTCTGAATAGTCTTAAATGTGCTACTTGCTAACTTCATGGAATGCCCCCTAGTCCTTCTATTATTCGAAAGCATAAATAATCGATTCACATCTACTCATTCAAGACCTCTCATGATCTTAAAGACCTCTATCATATCCCCACTCAGCCATCTCTTCTCCAAGCTGAACAGCCCTAACCTCTTCACCCTTTCCTCATAGGGAAGCTGTTCCATCGCCTTTATCATTTTGGTTGCCCTTCTCTGTACCTTCTCCATCGCAACTATATCTTTTTTGAGATGCAGCGACCAGAATTGTATACACTATTCCAGGTGCGGTCTCACCATGAAGCGATACAGAGGCATTATGAAATTTTCCGTTTTATTAACCATTCCCTTCCTAATAATTCCTAACGTTCTGTTTGCTTTTATGACTGCTGCAGCACACTGAGCCGATGATTTTAAAGTGTTATCTACTATGAATCCTAGATCTTTTTCCTGGTTGGTAGCTCCTAATATGGAACCTAACATCGTGTAACTATAGCATGGGTTATTTTTAGGGATGTGAATCATTTTTCAATGATTAAAATTATTGTCCGATAATTTTAAAATCGTCTTCAATCGTTAAAGAACACGATACAATAGGAATTCTAACGATTTATCGTTAAAAAATTGTTTATCGGGTTAGTGCGCACTAACCGGGAGTTAGTGCGCACTAACAAGAAATGATACAAATTAACACTTTTCAGGTCAGTTAGGAATGAATATGTATTCCTATTGGCTGGCTGCCCTCTTATTTATTGATGTTACCAAGGTTCCCACTGAGGTGATAGTTGGGGGGATGGGAAATGGAAATGGTTGGTAGCTTGACAAAAAAAGTAATGTGATCAGTCAATGTGACTAGAACTTGTGCCTATCCCTGATACCGGGAGTGTTGTGATCTTCCTGCACACAGTTCCCTAACCCTGATACCGGGAGTGTTGTGATCTTCCTGCACACTGTGCCCTAACCCTGATACCAGGGGTGTTGTGATCTTCCTGCACACAGTGCCCTAACCCTGATACCGGGAGTTTTGTGATCTTCCTGCACGCAGTGCCCTAACCCAATACCGGGGGTGTTGTGATCTTCCTGCACTGAGCAGGGATATGGCACTGCGTGCAGGAAGATCACAACACTCCCGGTATCAGGGTTAGGGCACTGCGTGCTGGAAGATCACAACACTCCCGGTATCAGGGTTAGGGCACTGTGTGCAGGAAGATCACAACACCCCTGGTATCAGGGTTAGGGAACTGTGTGCAGGAAGATCACAACACTCCTGGTATTAGGGATAGGGCACTGCATGCAGGAAGATCACAACACCCCTGGTATCAGGGATAGGGCTCTGCATGCAGGAAGATCACAACACTCCCAGTATCAGGGATACGGCACTGCATGCAGGAAGATCACAACACTCCCGGTATCAGGGATAGGGCACATATTCTAGTCACATTGACTGATCACATTACTGTTTTTGTCAAGCTACCAACTGTTTCCATTTCCCATCCCCCATATATTGTCAGTGGGAACCTTGGTAACATGAATAAATAAGAGGGCAGCCAATAGGAATACATATTCATTCCTAAACTGACCTTAACTGACCTGAAAAGTGTCAAATTGTATCATTTTCTGTTAGGCGCACTAACAATGGTTAGTGCGCGCTAACTTCCTGTTAGCGCGCACTAACTCCCGTTAGTGCGCACTAATCGGAAAAACTGATTTTTTAACTAAAGAATTGTGCCAAACACAATTTTCTTCTCCTGCCAGACGATTTCGATCGTTAAGACGATCGGGCACACGATTCACATCCCTAGTTATTTTTCCCTATACACAACACCTTGCACTTGTCCACATTAAATTTCATTTGCCATTTGGATGCCCAATCTTCCAGTCTTGCAAGGTCCTCCTGTAATGTATCACAATCCGCTTGTGATTTAACTACTCTGAATAATTTTGTAGCATCCGCAAATTTGATAACCTCACTCATCGTATTCCTTTCCAGATCATTTATATATATATTGAAAAGCTAGGGATGTGCAGCCAAAAAGTTTTCGTTGCATTCGTGATACGTATTCGTGGGGGGTCAATTCCGTTTCATGCGGAAGTATGGAGAATTTTGAGTATTGGCATTGGACGGTCAGCATGAAGGAGGTCGCTCTCGGACCCTTGCTGGACTTTTGGCAAGTCTTGTGGGGGTCAGGAGGCTCCCCCAAGCTGGCCAAAAGTCCCTGTGGTTTCAACGGGGGTCCCTGAGCGACCTGCCATCCGATGCTAGTTCTCAAAATGGCGCCGATAGCCTTTGCCCATACTAGGTCACAGGGGCTACCGGTGCCATTGGTCAGCCCCTGTCACATGGTAGGAGCACAAGATGGCGCCGGTGACCATGTGACAGGGGCTGTCCAATGGCACCGGGAGCCCCTGTGACACAGGCTATCGGCGCCGTGATGAAACCGGCAAACGAGAGCAGCGATGGCTTCTGGACTCCCCGCTGGACCACCAGGGAGTTTTGGTAAGTCTTGGGGGGGGGGGGGTCAGGAGGGTGGGGGGTTTAAATTTTTATTTAGGAGGTCGAATAAAACAGATATCTGTTAAATACGTGGGGGGTCGCGATGCGTTTCGCCTCCCCACGTATTTAACAGATAGGACAAAATAAGTTGCGGATTATAAATACGTGGAAAACGGATGCACATCCCTATGAAAAGCACCAGTCCAAGTACAGATCCCTGAGGCACTCCACTGTTTACCCTTTTCCACTGAGAACATTGACCATTTAATCCTACTCTGTTTCCTGTCTTTTAACCAGTTTGTAATCCATGAAAGGACCTCGCCTCCTATCCCATGACTTTTTAGTTTTCTTAGAAGCCTCTCATGAGGGACTTTGTCAAATAGGGATGTGAATCGTGTCCTCGATCGTCTTAACGATCGATTTCGGCTGGGAGGGGGAGGGAATCGTATTGTTGCCGTTTGGGGGGGTAAAATATCGTGAAAAATCGTTATTTTAAAAATCGTGAAAAATCGAAAAATCGAAAAATCGGCACATTAAAACCCCCTAAAACCCACCCCCGACCCTTTAAATTAAATCCCCCACCCTCCCGAACCCCCCCCCCCCAAATAACTTAAATAACCTGCGGGTCCAGCGGCGGTCCGGAACGGCAGCGGTCCGGAACGGGCTCCTGCTCTGAATCTTGTCGTCTTCAGCCGGCGCCATTTTCCAAAATGGCGCCGAAAAATGGCGGCGGCCATAGACGAAAAAGATTGGACGGCAAGAGGTCCTTCCGGACCCCCGCTGGACTTTTGGCAAGTCTCGTGGGGGTCAGGAGGCCCCCCACAAGCTGGCCAAAAGTTCCTGGAGGTCCAGCGGGGGTCAGGGAGCGATTTCCCGCCGCGAATCGTTTTCGTACGGAAAATGGCGCCGGCAGGAGATCGACTGCAGGAGGTCGTTCAGCGAGGCGCCGGAACCCTCGCTGAACGACCTCCTGCAGTCGATCTCCTGCCGGCGCCATTTTCCGTACGAAAACGATTCGCGGCGGGAAATCGCTCCCTGACCCCCGCTGGACCTCCAGGAACTTTTGGCCAGCTTGTGGGGGGCCTCCTGACCCCCACGAGACTTGCCAAAAGTCCAGCGGGGGTCCGGAAGGACCTCCTGCCGTCCAATCTTTTTCGTCTATGGCCGCCGCCATTTTTCGGCGCCATTTTGGAAAATGGCGCCGGCTGAAGACGACAAGATTCAGAGCAGGAGCCCGTTCCGGACTGCTGCCGTTCCGGACCGCCGCTGGACCCGCAGGTTATTTAAGTTATTTGGGGGGGGTTCGGGAGGGTGGGGGATTTAATTTAAAGGGTCGGGGGTGGGTTTTAGGGGGTTTTAGTGTGCCGGCTCACGATTCTAACGATTTATAACGATAAATCGTTAGAATCTGTATTGTATTGTGTTCCATAACGGTTTAAGACGATATTAAAATTATCGGACGATAATTTTAATCGTCCTAAAACGATTCACATCCCTATTGTCAAATGCCTTGTGAAAATCCAAATACACTACATCTACCGGGTCACCTTTATCCACATGTTTATTAACCCCTTCAAAAAAATGAAGCAGATTTGTTAGGCAAGACTTCCCTTGGGTAAATCCATGTTGACTGTGTTCCATTAAACCATGTCTTTATATATGCAATATGATTTTGATCTTGAGATTTGTTTCCACTAATTTTCCCGGCACTGAAGTCAGGGTCACTGGTCTATAGTTACTCGGATCGCCCCTGGAGCCTTTTTAAAATATTGGTGTTACATTGGCCACCCTCCAGTCTTCAGGTACAATGGATGATTTTAATGGATGATTTTAATGATAGGTGATTTGCTACTCTTTAGTTTGTCAATCTGGCCTACTACATCTCCCAGGTTCACAGTGATTTCATTCAGTTCGTCTGACTCATCACCCCTGAAAACCATCTCCGGAACTGGTATCTCCCCAACATCCTCATTAGTAAACACGGAAGCAAAGAATTTATTTAGTCTTTCTGCAATGGCCTTGTCTTCCCTAAGAGCCCCTTTAACCCCTCTGTCATCTAATGGTCCAACCAACTCCCTCGCAGGTTTCATGCTTTGGATATATTTTAAAAAGTTTTTATTATGAGTTTTTGCCTCTATGGCCAACTTCATTTCAAATTCTCTCTTTGCCTGTCTTTTCAATGTTTTACTCTTAACTTGACAATGCTTATGTTTTATCCTATTTTCTTCAGATGGATCCTTCTTCCAATTTTTGAAGGATGTTTTTTTTGGCTAAAATAGCCTCTTTCACCTCACCTTTTAACCATGACGGTAATCATTTTGCCTTCCTTCCACCTTTCTTAATGTGTGGAATACATATGGACTTTGCCTCTAGGATTGTATTTTTAAACAATGTCCAAGCCTGTTGAACACTTTTTTTTTTTTTAATTTATTTATTTATTGGTTTTTATGTTTAATATATTTTTATTGAGTGAATACTTAGAAAGAAAACAGAATCAAGTCATCATTTAAACAGCAGAGCAGGAAAACATAACAAGGTGGCCCCACTGGGAGGCTAGTGGCAGTACACTCTTTTCACATTACACAAAAAGAAATGAACACTTTTAACCTTTGCAGATGCACCTTTCAGTTCTTTTCCAATTATTTTCCTCATTTTATCAAAGTTTCCCTTTTGAAAGTTTAGTGTTAGAGCTGCAGATTAATTAAGTTGGCTTAGAAAATAGCCACTGCTATTACTAGCAACAGTAGCATGAAACAGACTTAGTTTTTGTGTACTTGCCAGGTTCTTATGGCCTAGATTGGCCACTTGGAAACAGGATGCTGGCATGTTCTTATGTGCTTATGCTTTGCGGATACCCACCGTGGCATGGCGACTCTATTCCAACCTGGTAAGAAGATTTGGCTCAGTACAAAACACATCAAGTTACGTCTTCCTTCTCAGCGATTGGCTCCCAGGTTCACTGGACCATTTCCAATCATCCGCAGAATTGGAGCAGTCACTTATCAATTACGACTACCTACCTCTATGGGAATCCACAATAATTTCCATGTCTCCCTATTGAAGCCCCTGGTCTTGAACTGGCCTTCTTGCAGAACTCCCGCTCCTTCACAGATCACTGCTGAACCCGAGGACATCCTCGAAGTTAGTGAAGTTTTGGACGTCCGATGAAAGAGGGATCATTGGGAATACCTCCTGTCAAGGGAGGGCTTTGGTCCAGAAGAGAACTCCTGGAAACCCTCCCACCATATATATGACAAAAACCTCCTCGCGGAGTTTCACAGGGCTCATCCTTTTAAGCCCAAGCCAGTAAGGGGGAGGCCTAGAAGGGGGGTACTGTTGCGCTTCCCGGCCGCGTCTGCTCCGTGGTTGGGCCTGCTCACCTGGCCCGACCATCCACCACCTCTGCCCTGAGTCCCTTGGCCGCGGCTTCCTCGGGCGCCCCCGGCTCCTTCACGGCCTTCTTCGTCGCAGCTGTCCTCATGCCGGGGCTCGGCGTCCTCCTCGGTGTTGGCCCCGCCCCCTAGCGCACTCGGTCCTCTTCCCAAGTTAAAGGGCCAAGCGCAGGAAAACCTCGGGTGGCACCCGAGTCTGACGTCACTTGAGCAGGTATTTAAACTACAGCTCAATCCCTAGCTCATTGCCTTGGCAATCAAGTCCTACACTCCGGTGTGTCTAGTTTTCTTTCCAGTGTCTCTTGTTCCAGTGTCTCCTGTTCCAGCGTCTCCTGTGTCTCCTGTTCCAGCATCTCCTCTTCCTTCGTCTCTCCATCCCTGGTAGTACCCTTTGGACTGATCTCACGGTACTGACCATTGCTTGCTCCTGACTATTCTTGATTGCTGCCTGGACCTGACCTCTGCCTGTACACTGACTACCCTTGACCGCTGCCTGGAACCGACCTCTGCCTGAACACTGACTACTTCTGGATTGGCTACAGGTACTGACCCCTGCTTCAGCTGACCATTTTGAACTACTACTCTGGACTTGATCCTCTCTTTCCATTCAGACTCTCTGTTCTGGCCTTCTATGACCGCTAAACATTCTATTTTGGACCTTGACCGCACACCCTTGTTCGTGGTGGGCACTCCTCTGTACTTCCTCTCCAGGAGATCCTGCGAGGCCCACCTAAGACCAGGCGGCCCGGGTAACCAAGTGCTCAACCTGAGGGAGCCCCGGGTTGATATTGGTGAAGCTCCAGCTAGCCTCTGTCTCTTCCTGTGCTTCACCTCCTAGTGGCAGGTGCTCTCCGGGTCCAACCGGAGGGCTGTACCAATCCTGCACCAGGCCAAGAGTCCACCTCCAGCACAACACTATCAAGCTATCTAGTGGCTGCTGAATATAACCGTATATTCAGCGACCTGCTAGATAGCCAGATAAGCCCTAATTATCCGGCTATCAAGTGCTAAACACATTTTTAATAGCAGAGCCTATTATATATAATATGTAAACACAAAAAACAAAATGAAATTTCCCCCTACCTCCCTCTCAGAGCCCAAACATAAATCTTAACCCCCCCCCCCCTCCATAAGCCCCTCAGATATTTTACTCCTTCCTGGGGTCTGTGTGAACTTGCCAAGTAGAAAGGAGCAGGAGCAAGAAAGAAAACTTGCCAAGTAGAAAACTTGCCAAGTAGAAAGGAGCAGGAGCAAGAAAGAAAACTTGCCAAGTAGAAAGGAACCAGTCTCTCCTGTCCTGCCAGGTCCTGGTTCCCAAATCGTGCCAACCAGCTCTGAGTGCAGTACCATTTTATCGCTTGGCTATATATGTGTAACCATATGTAGCCAGTCCCTGTTTTGGTACTTTCTCCTCAACTAGGGGTACTATGGTCCAGGTTCAAGTCCAGATGGGAAAAAAGAACATCTTTTGGGGCCCCTGGTGCTTTCATTCACAATCAGTGTCCTGCTTAATACTCTACATAGAAAATCTCCAGAAGGTCCCAAATTGTCCAGAGAAGGGCAATGAAAATTGATGTGGAGTCTGTATCCTAACACCTATGTGGAGAGGCTGAAAGATCTGAATATGTAAACTCTGGAAGAGAGGAGGTGCAGGGGAAATGATACAGACCTTCAGATACTTGAAAGGTTTTAATGATGTATGGACGTTTAACCTTTTCCATTGGAAAGAAAACAATAGAACTAGAGGTCACGAAATGAAAATCCAGGGAGGAAGACTCAGAACCAATCTCAGGAAATATTTCTTTACGGAGGGGGTGGTGGAGACCTGAAATGCCCTTCCAGGAGAGGTGGTGAAGACATTTTTATTAGTGGCAGCCGACGGCCCGAGAGCAGGAGATCGCTCCTGGGACCCCCACTTGACCACCAGGTACTTTTAAAAAGTTTTTTTTTGGGGGGGTGTCGGAAGGGTGGGGGAAGCTAAGGGATCTGTTTTAAAGGGTTGGGGTGGGTTTTTTTGTTTATCGGCTCGGGCGCAGCCGCTAAAAAAAAAACCGATCGGACCGCATGAAAAAAATTTCACGATGTGAATCGGAACCGATTCCGCTTCCGATTCACATCTCTAACCAGCACAGAGCAGGAGTTGCTACCCTTAACAGAAGGCATGGGTAACCAATAAGCCTTGATGCTTTTGATGCAGCTGCAACATCGCTCTCTGCTTTGAAGGAGGGAGGTGGGGTGGAGGGAAAGAGGAATTTGGATTCAGAGACAGTCAAGCATGAGCCATTACTTTTTTACAGTCTGGGCTACTGATGCTCAGACATTAAGAAAAAAAACACAGGACTGCTTCTACGGCCAAGTCCATAAGCAAAATACATCAAGCAATACTGACTGATGCATGGGAGTAACTAGCACAGCGTGGCAGATACTACCATGGGAAGTTTGCAGGGCAGACTGGATGGACCATTGGTCCTTTTCTGCAGTCATTTCTATATTTCTATTTATACATTCTTTTTGCGTGCCCAGAATGAAAAATGCCTCTAAGAAAAGGGTAACAGCTATATACCAGAAACATAAAGATCTCGCCCCTAGATACAACCCCCACCCCCCAACAGCATGGAAATTAAATTCAGGCAGTTGCTTTTAACCTAGAACAATATGCTGAGATAAACTGAGACTGGACATATACAGGGCAGTTCATGGCAGAGGGCCTAATAGACTTTTAAGCAATAAGCCTTTGGCCCTCCATGTTGGCAGGTAGTCCTTGTAGGACAATAGAAAATGAGTAGTCTGGCTTGAAGGGAGCCCGACATAATTAGCTATCCAGTGAACAGACATACTGCATGTCATATGTCATGTAAACAGTGTCACTTTCAGAGGAAGGGAATTTCAATCAGTGAGGACATTAATTAAAAGAGCGGAATTGCAATCATAATGTGACCTAGTCCTCTGCTTGATTATGCAAATTCTTCTTTTCAGATAGGCAGGGGACCAGATCCAATTAGAACTACAGTTCCGTTATTTGAGAAGGCAGCGTGAACTGGTTTTGCGCTGCCGCTTGTAATATGGGTACAAGCTGCAGGGAGAGACGGTGAGAGAGAGTGGGGGGTGGGGGGAGGGGAAAGAGGACGGATAGCAATGGCAACAATTTTAAATTGCTGCCTTGCTATTGGCCGCGGGGTGTTCTTGGCAAGGCGGGTGGCGTGAGTAATGGCAGTCAGAAACCAGCAGCGAAGCAGGGGACAGGTTTGCTGTTTTGCTCTGGTGCTGGTTGCTGGCTGGCGTGTTTAGTCAGGTGGTTAGGTCCAGAAATTTTTGGCGGTTCGGCGGATCGAAGGATGCGCAGAGGGCCAAGTCAACTGCTGTGCCCCATGGGGCGGTCCCTGTGTGCAGACGGGATCCGGTTGCTGGGACGAGGACCTTAGTCCCAGCCCCCCCCGAGGATCGGGCCGGGAAGTCTGGGTTCGGGGTTTCCCACGGCCGTACCGTCTACCCCCGATGGCCGGCCCGTGGCCCCCCGGCCCATGCATTATTGCCCCCATCCCCCCAGGTAGATTCAGGGGAGAGCGGCCCTGAGCCAGATTATGGGGACACAAGCCCGGTTCCGTCGTTCGAAGCCCTCCCCTCCCCCTGGCAGCTGCCTGCCGCATTGGAAGATGTAATCTCCTTATATGCGCCCGGACGGGAGCTCTACGGCGAAGAGGTAGCCCCACCGGGTCTCCCCCCAGTGGAGTGCGATCCGTGTGCAGTCCAGGCCTCGGCAGCCCGTGAAGTTTGCTTTCCCCTGGTTCAGGCCCCGCCAGGGGATCCTAGCAGGTGCTCCCACGGTGGGCTCAGGCCCAGGCAGATATCAGAGTGCGCGAAGGCGAGGAGTAGGCGGCAAGCCACGCCCAGCAGAGGAAGGAGCCGCTGGCCGGGGAGGGGTGATCGGCCTGCCCCTCCTGCGACGGCCCCGGAGCACCCCGCCCCCAGGAGGGCTGCGCTGGCCCGATTAAAGGAGGCAGAGAGGGTGGGAAGGGCAAGATGACAGCTAGGGGCAGGTGCGGAGGGCTAGAAACAGGAACATAAGACATGTTGCTCGGTCATACACCCCGGGCCCGGGATATGCAGCGCCGGTCAGTGAACACTTCATAGGGAGCCTGGATGCGGCCCTTGTAGTGGATAAGATTCAGCAATACGTGGAAGCTAAGCTAATTGCCACCCCTCAGGCAATGGGAGTACTGGGTGCCGGGTGGTTGGAGCCAAGAGGAGGGGGGGTCATTTGGGTGAGAACTTTTCACCGGGGAGGACTGGGAGCGGTACGAGCGAACAGGGGTTAGAAGGGGAGCCGGATCCCTCGCGCTTGGTGGTAAAGGTGGGGATCCTAAAGGCGCAGGAGTAGACACAAGGAAAATGGGGAACGGCGCTAGGGGTTGTTTTTCAGCTGCAGAGGAAGTGGAGGTTCCAGGGACATCGAGGCAAGAGGCATGGAGGGACAGGAATTTTCAGGAGAGGTTCGAGGAGACGAGGATCATGAGGGAGCAGAAAGCACGGCGGAATTCACGAGGAGCGGTCCATCTGAGGTTGCGGAATGTGGTGCATCGGGCGAGGGTCCAGGTACGGTTTCTAGGGGAGAACATCAGGCAGGTGAAGTGTATGATAGGAAGAGAAAGAGGGTAGGGACAGTAGTTCGCCTAGCTCCTCATCCACGTCATCTAGCTCAAGTGACGTGGGGCTGGGTCCACATACAGTGTTAGTAGAGGGCCCCAGGCATGATATGGGACACCCTGCATTGACTTCTTTATCGGAGCTCTGGGAAGAAATTCCTAAGCGTATAGTAAAGCATATTCGCAAGCGCAAGTTTGTAAATATATTCCAGTTATTAGAGGGTAGCCGAGGGGATTGGAAACACAAGAAGAAATCAAAAAAGAAGGAGAAATGGGGAGAGGGTGGCATTAAAATTTCTAAGAATATAATTAACTGGGTGAGGGGCTTTCTGAGATTGGCGAGTGTGGTTAGCCATTTTGACCCCATGCAATACAGGGTACTGCTGTCCTACACGGACAGCATATTGGGAGCGTTCAAAGATTACGAAGGTTGGGCTTGGCTCAACTATGATGAGAAATTTCAGGACAAAATGGCAGCTAACAAATTCATGTCCTGGGGGATGCAAGATATCCATCTGTGGCTTACACAGATGATGGTAAAGGGGGCTAGCGTAGGGAAAGGAGGAGGGGCTGGGCTTAGCGCAACCAGCAGTTACGCAGGTCAGGGGGCGGCAGGTACCCAGAGCTGAGGGAGGTATGATAGAGATGTTTAAAATTATGAGAGGTCTAGAACGGGTAGATGTGAATCGGTTATTTACACTTTCGGATAATAAAAAGACTAGGGGGCACGCCATGAAGTTAGCATGGGGCACATTTAAAACTAATCGGAGAAAGTTCTTTTTTACTCAACGCACAATTAAACTCTGGAATTTGTTGCCTGAGGATGTGGTTAGTGCAGTTAGTATAGCTGTGTTTAAAAAAGGATTGGACAAGTTCTTGGTGGAGAAGTCCATTATCTGCTATTAAGTTCACTTAGGGGTAGATTTTCAAACAAGGCGCGTTGGCGTACTTTTGTTGGCGCTCCAGGCGCCAACAAAAGTACGCGGGATTTTAGTAGATACGTGCGGAGCCGCGCGTATCCACTAAAATCCTGGATAGGTGCGCGCAAGGCTATCGATTACGTATAGCCGGCACGCGCCGAGCCGCGCAGCCTACCCCCGTTCCCTCCAAGGCCGCTCCGAAATCGGAGCGGCCTCGGAGGGAATCCTCTAACGCCCTCCCCTCACCTTCCCCTCCCTTCAAAAAGCACGATTTGGTGTACTTTTGTTGGCGCATCAGGCGCCGGCAGGAGATCGACTGCAGGAGGTCGTTCAGCGAGGTTTCCGGACCGCCGCTGAACGACCTCCTGCACTCGATCTCCTGCCAGCGCCATTTTCCGTACGAAAACGATTCGCGGCGAGAAATCGCTCCCGGAACCCCGCTGGACTCCCAGGAAACTTTTGGCCAGCTTGGGGGGGCCTCCTGACCCCCACAAGACTTGCCAAAAGTCCAGCGGGGGTCCGGAACGACCTCCTCCGTCGAATCATTTTTGTCTATGGCCGCCGCCATTTTGCGGCGGCCATTTTGAAAAATGGCGCCGGCTGAAGACAACACGATTCTATTGAGGGGGCCGTTCTGGACTGCCGCCGTTCTGGACCACCGCCGGATCCCCAGGTAATTTAAAGCATTTGGGGGGGGGTTCGGGAGGGTGGGGTATTTAATTTAAAGGGTCGGGGTGGGTTTTAGGGGGGTTTAGTGTGCCGGCTCACGATTTTAACGATTTTTCACGATAGTTTACACACCCAAACGGCAACAATACGATTCCCTCCCCCTCCCAGCCGAAATCGATCGTTAAGATGATCGAGGACACGATTCACATCTCTAGTAGTGAGGCCTTTTGAAGCAAGGCCGTTTTGTAGGATGCATTTGTCCACATTGGGGGTCATTCCAAAGAAGGCGCCAGGGAAGTTCAGACTGATTTTGAACTTATCATATCCGGAAGGAACCTCGGTGAATGATTTTTTTCCGAGGCGCGAATGTATGGTGAAGTATGCTTCCTTTGATGAGGCCATAGCCCTAGTTCGCAAAGCGGGGAGGGGAGCTTTGCTCACCAAAGCGGACATTGAATCCGCCTTCCAGCTCATACCGATTCACCCAGGGAGTTTCCCGTTATTAGGTTTTTACTTTGATGGAGGTTACTTTGTGGATCGCTGTCTCCCGATGGGTTGCGCAGTTTCTTGTGCGTTCTTCAAAGCTTTTAGCACCTTCATTCAATGGGCCATGATGCAGCATACTGGGTGCAAAGAGATGTTACATTACTTAGATGATTTCTTGTTCGTGGTTGCAAGTAGGACAAGTGCGTGTCAAAATCAGTTAACCGGTTTTTTGGAGGTGGTAAGATCCTTAGGCGTGCCCATTGCACAGGACAAGATGAAAGGGCCAGTTACCAGGATCACATTTTTAGGTATCGAATTAGATTTGGATGAGATGGTGTCACGGCTGCTGTGGGAGAAGGTCCTCCACTTGAAGGGGTTGGTGAAGTTGGTTCGTGGATCGGTCAAGGTGATACTTAAGCAGATGCAATCCTTGATAGGTTCGCTTAATTTTGCATGTCGAGTCATTCCCATGGGGAGAACTGTCTGCTAGGACAGTCGGGGTAAAGGCGGGGCACCATTTTATTCGGGTTACAAAAGCTGTAAAGGACAAATTGGGCATATGAGAAGGTTTCTTAGAGTAGTTTAATGGAGTGCGCCTGATGCAGGAGAAGGAGACATCGAGCGAGGATTTGGAATTGTACTCGAATGCAGTGGGGGGCACGGGCTTTGGGGTGTACTTGCAGGGACAGTGGTGCACGGAACGGTGGCCAGAGTCCTGGCAGGCTGAAGGTCTCACAAGAAATATCATGTTCTTGGAGCTGTTCCCGATGATTGTAGCATTAACAATATGGGGTCAGGAGCTGCAGAACAAGAAAGTAGTTTGGTGGTGTGATAATTTGGGTGTAGTGCAGGTAGTTAATCGGCAATCCGCTAGGTGCCCACGGATGTCGGGGTTGCTGAGGGAGCTGGCATTCTTATGCTTGCAGTGGAACATAACGATCACGGCGCGACACGTGCCGGGTAGCAAGAATGTGATTGCAGATGCTCTTTCTCGTTTCAAGTGGGACGTATTTTGGGCCGAGGTGCCTCAGGCGAGTTCAACGGGAGAGACAATCCCGGAACATCTGTGGAACCTTGGATTACTAAGACGTGGCATTTGATTCGAAAATCCCTCTCGCCGTCTACTTGGAGATCCTATATGATGGGCAGAGCACTGGTGTCTCGTTTTTTTAGGGTTTTGGGGTGGAGCGGGACATTGGGCAGTATATTTTGTGGGTGAGGGGGCGAGTTATTTCATGTCGTCGGTGTGCTGCCAGCTAGCGGGTTTCACATTCTTTCAAAAGCTGGGGGGACATGGAAATCTGGTACAGTGGGTGTTGTGGGGCTGGGGTAGGGAGAAAACGGAGCACAGTGACAAACGGAAACCTATAAGGTATGTTAACCTTTTGCTAATAGCGAAACAATTAGCGGTAGTGTGTAGGTCTCGATATGAGTTATTGTTATTTAGGGTGGTGTTTTCCCTAGCATTTTTCGGGGCTATGAGAATCGGGGAATTGGTCACCCGATCAAAGGCCAACAAGGGGGGTGAGGGGTTGCAAGCCCAGGACATGTGGGTATACGAACGTAAGGTTACCTTGCGCATTCGAAAATCCAAGACGGACCAGAAAGGTAAAGGGTTTTGGTTCCAGTGCGTGAGGAGATAGTGTGCCCAGTCAGGGGCATGAAAGCTTTCATATAGGTATGGCCGAAAGTCAGGGGATCATTCTTGATTCATGAAGATGGTTTACCGTTGACGATCTTTCAATTCACTCGCGTGTTACAGTGGGTAGTTGAGGGCTTGGGGTGGGATGCGGGGATTTACTCGCCACATTCCTTCCGCATAGGAGCGGCAACCATGGCGGCGGAGTTAGGATGGTCCGCACCGTGGATTCAGGCGCTGGGGAGATGGAGATCGGAGGCTTTATGGTCATACATGCGGAAATGAGGGTGAGCAGGGGAGTGGAGGGGTTTGCACGATAAAGGCTAATGCAGTCCTTTGTTTTTGCAGATATGAAGGGGGTGACATCCAAACGAGAATGTGCCTGGATCGTGGCCCATTCATTCATGCACCATGCACAGTGAAGGGCTGTGAAGAGGCCTTACAGAGAGCAATTAAATTTGAATAGTTGTAATTGGACAGTGCGGTGGTTTGGGAAAGGAGGCATGCGTTGGGGGGAGTTGCGATCTTTCCTCCAAAGGTGTGTTCAAATTTGGGGTGCTCCGCAGATGATGATTCTTCATTTAGGGGGTAACGACATTGGTAAAATGTCATGCCGCAAATTAGTGGCAATTATAAGAAAGGACTTGGCGAGTATTATGAATGATATGCCAGTCACGAGGGTGCATTTGTCTGATATTATAGTTCGGATCAAACACTGTTCAGAGCCGTTATGGCGCAAAGGGGTCAAAAAAGTGAATCGACAGATTGGCAAATGGTTGGTTCAGCAGGGTGGTTTCTGGGTGAGGCATAGTTGGTCGTGGGAGGTGCTTGGGGGTTTCTTTTTAGGGGATGGGGTTCATCTTTCTGAGATTGGATTGGATTTATTTAACAATGCCTTGGAGGAGGGATTCATGCAACAGCTGCGTGAATAGAGGGCCGCAGTGGGGGAACAAAGGTAACTGGAGTTAATTTTGTTTGTGGCGGAAAACCCAAGCCCTAAGTTGAAATGTGTTGTATTTGGTTTGCGAAGGACTTTGGAGGGGGGGAAATGCTCGTGTAGTTTGGGGCTGCTACACGGGAAGACCTAAGAGCAAGGGGGGGGGGGCCGATGCTCAGGCCGCACGCTTACCCTCGCTGGAGCCGTGGCGGGGTAAGAATTGGGGGAGCGTCAACTGAGTCTTACCATTGGGACTCAGTGGTAATGATGGCGGTGGGAGAGGCGAAAGACATTTAATGCTTATGTATATGTTGCTGGGCTCGGGTTAGGTTTTGTAATAAACTGCAGCCTTGTGTTTAACGCTATAAATTGTGTCAATGTTTTGTTTGGGGGGGAGAGGGGGTTGCTGGGAGTGAACTGATGGTCTTGCTTCCCTATGTTACATAGTATATGGCTTCTGTCTGGACTGACGACACAGGGTAAAATCTCTACAGAAACATATTAAAATACTACAAATGCACAGAAAAATGTTATTGGTAGGAAAGTCACTGGAGTCAAAACTAGTATTATTAATGTTGCAAGAATGTTCCGCTTCATCACAGTGGACTGGAAATAGATTTTTCAGATGCCCGTGGATATCTACTTTCAACTGTTCAGAATTTACACTTCATTAGAGCATACCACTGAAAATAACTAAGCTTTGAATGAAAGAATATTAATGACAAATGAATAAGGAGAACATGTAACTTATACTTCTGGACTATAACTTAACAATTTTTACCAAAATGTTCCTGCTAGAAATCAGAATTGGACAGATCCAATGATCTGTGATTATCTTATTTTTTATTTTAATTCAGACTGCTAATGATTTAGCTTGAGATCAAGAATCTCATAGAGGAAATACTTCTTGTACTCAATGCACGCATACCCTTATTCCTATCTAATGCACACCACTTGTTATCTACTTGCAATCTACCTCATATCTGTGCATCACACCTGTATGTATCCATTACTTATGTACTCAGTGCCTTGTTACTTTATGTAATCTGCCCCAGGCCTACCTTTAAAAAAAAGGCAGAATATTGATTGAGTTTAACTAAATAAATAAATAGCGTTCTCTGGTCATATATAGAACCCCTTACCTAGCATAAGGCAGCATGTCCAGGTAACGCATGTGCCCAGAGGGAAGTTGCGGTACTGCTAGTTGGTGGATTAGGCTTCTTAGGAAAAAAGGCTTATCTTTTACTCAGTAGCCAGAAACATACTTCTTCCCCTATGAAACTGCAGAATCAGCACTGGTAAATTTCAGAATCACAGTTCAAGTTCAAAAACAAAATTCTAACAGAACAGCAACACAAAGAAGTCTTCACTTTAGTCCCAGCGCCCAAGCCAGGTAACAGCAGTTGGGTGACTTGAATAGGGAAGGTTCCCTTTTTAGAGATTTTTCAGTGCGTTTCTTTTCTAACTTCCCTTTCCCTCGGTCTGTGCCAACACCAACCCCTCTTCTCCTGGACCTTTGTCCCCTGGGCAGAGAAATGATTCCCTAACCTGTTTTCATTTCCTGCATTTACCTTAAGGTAGATTGTTGTCGCTTGTCTATGGTAGACTGGCATTCTATATACTTACTCCTCCTGCTCTATGCTGTTATTTTGACTGACAGGAGTTAGTGTGTCACCTCCTTGCTAACATCAGGGATGCTGAAATCTGTCCTTTTCATTGTTTTTCTCATTTCATAATTTAACTTGTTTATGTTCTTCACATTTTTTCACACTTTGTTGCACAGTACACTTTTTAATATTTAGCTAATATCATACTTTTAAACACAATTTGATCATATGTATTTTTTTATTTATTTCTTAGTATTTGGTTTTTAGTATTTTATCATATTAAGTTTTAAAAAAGCTCTCTTACAAAATATTTTTTAAAACATTGGTGCATATTTTCACAAACATTGGTGCATATTTTCACACTTTTTAATATTCAATTTCTATTTTCTATTATATTATACATGTTTTTATTTTTTTAATGATTTGGTTTTAATTTGTCACTGGATACATATATTTTTTTCACTGGATACATTTTTCACTGGCTACATATATTTTTTTCAATTTCTAGAAATTTTTCAAATATTATACATATTTACAAGTTATCATATATATTTTTACAATATTAATATATGCTCTCAATCAATAGACTACAATCATTTTCACATGATTTTGGTTTAGGGTCTGTTTATAACCCTTTCGTTTTCAGTTCTTAGGGTTTTGATCATATTTTAATCTATTGTTAAGTATTGGTTTTATGTTTCATTGGATTTTAATTTACAGTTGTCCTTTTATTTTTAACAGTTTAAGTTTGGATTGTATTTCACTTTTTAACATTTTACATCAGGTCGATTCTGATGCATCAAATCAGTTGAAGAGAACAGTCAGTGACATTGCTGTAACCGCGTTGAACTGGTTTATTTATTTTTATCTTTATTTTAGGTTTTTAGGATTTTGTTTACATTTAAATCTGTTGGTTTTAAGTATTGGTTTTAGGTTTTATTAAATTTTAATTCACAATTGTCCTATTTCTAATATTTTAAGTTTGGATTGTATTCCACCTTTTAATATTTTACATCGGGCTGATTCTGGTACATTAAATCAGTTGAAGAGAACAGTCAGTGTCTTTGCTGGAACAGCATTTGTACTGGTTTATTTTTTGGCGGGCTTTTTTCTAAAAAAACACGAGAGTACATTTAAATACCCCCACTTCCACAGGCTATTTGTTTAGATTTCACTACATGCTGCAGGTAAGATTGATCGCCTTTTTAGGCGGATTTTTTTCAGAATGATTATTCATGATTTTGTATCTCTAAATACCACACTTACTCACTAAATTATGTTTTACAGTTCCTGCCGCTGTTTGCAGTATTTGTTTGAATACAGAAGAGTTGTCCCTTTAATATTTGTTTTAACATACGGCACTGCACATTCCCTGCCGATGTTTGCAAAGTTTGCTTGAATACGGGAGAGCTGTCCCCTTGACATTCGCTCTAACATACGGCATTGCACAGTGAGTTCTGTGGCTTTTATATTGTTAGTACTTCCTGCCATTCAATGTGATTAATTTTATTCTTTATATTATTTTGCTTGAAAGCACTAGTCTTATTATGGTTTAAATTAGCACTGTTAGTTCCTTCAGTGAGTCAAAATTACAGAATGAGTTGCCGTTTATAAATGTGATACATTCATACACTTTTTTGCAATTGTTTTTCATCTTGACACACTTTTTAAATATGTTTCAGATGTTGGTATATTGCCTATTGAAACTCTGAATAAGTCATATCCACAGGAATGACAATATTTATGGTGTCAAGGTAATGCATTTTGAAGCAACACCAGATCGATTTCCTTTAAACATTTTAAAATTTGGCACGAACAAAGATACTTTAAGTTTATAATCTAACTCTCATGTAGGCACCATCTACATTCTTTCTGTGGCCCCAGAGCACCATTTTTTAATTTTTAATTTATTATAATTTTTAATTATTTCAATTTTTAATGTTTTATGTTTTAAGTCTTGTTTGTGCACTTTGGCATCCATTTTTACTTATTCTCTTTTATTTTTTACAGTTTTTATTTTGCATTTATTTAGTCATTTTTAAATTTAAATTGGTATACTTCTGTTTACAGCAATTCAAGTATGGATGTGTTCTATTTTAACACCAGGTTGTTTTTTTTAGAATCGTTATAAACATATTATGATGACTTTGCATTGAAGTTTCCTTAATCAAGCACCCATCTATACAGGTATCCGTTTTCATTGTGCTCATAGGAATTCACTACCAGATTATGCCACTCTTCTGTTGTACTTATGTCCTTTCTGCCACTATGACAAAAATGCACACATACGAGCAATTCATTTTTTAATACAGATATGAGACAATTCTGTTCGGTACAGCACTCATTTATATGCATTTTTACAAATATTTACTGTTTCATTTAATGTATTCATAATTTTTATATGTTGTTGAAATACGTACATACAGTTATTTTACCATATAAGCATGTCACAATTCCTCTTCATGCATTTACATACATTTATGTCAATATGTCATATATGTGTGTGTTGATTCTAATTTTAATTTTGTTCTTAATAGCCCCTGAGGCAGCTCCTGCATGAGCGAAACTCGGCCAGAGTCGGGCAAGTTCTAATAAAAGTCATTTGATACACGGATCTTCTTTGTTTTTTTCACTTGTCTAAGGTAGACTGGCATTCTATATACTTACTCCTCCTGCTCTATGCTGTTATTTTGACTGACAGGAGTTAGTGTGTCACCTCCTTGCTATACATCAGGGATGCTGAAATCGGTCCTTGGTGCCTCCCCCCCACCCCAAGCCAGTTGGGTTTTCAGGACATATCTAATGAATATGTATGAGGTTTATTCACATGCACTGCCTACAATGTATGCAAACATTTCTCATGCATACTTATTAGGGATATCCTGAAAAACTGGCTAGGGGAGGGCCTGAGGACTGGTCTGTGCACCCCCTGCTATACATGACTTCTGCTAGCTCCATTTATTTATTTACACTAATTTCTAACCTGCCCAATTACCAGAAGTCTGTTCTGGGCAGCTTATAAGTTTACATACACATTAAAAGACAAATATCACATAAAAAACAATAAACACTACAACAACTCAACCAAATAGATAAGCCTTCACTTGCTTTTCAAAAATCTTATAGTCCTGTAAATGTCAGATCTCTACAGGGAGTCCGTTCCATAAGAACAGAGCCACACAATAGAATGCCCTATTCTTGGTTTCTGTAATCTAATTTTAGTGACTCCAGAAATAAAAAATAACTGAGCCCCCTCAGAACACAATGTCCGGGGTAGAATATATCAGGTCACTTGTGCCTTCAAGTACTCTTGTCCTTCCCCATAGATCACATGATGAGTCAAAGTTAATATTTTAAATATAATTACTTGGCTAACTGGAAGCCAATGCAAGGACTTCAGTACAGAGGTGATATGATCCCTGAGAGGTCACAGTAAGCAAGCAGGCGGACGTATTCAGATGGCATTTAGGCAAGCCAGCATATAGAGCATTACAGAGGTCAAAGTAGAGCAAATAAATTCTTGTATCACGACCCTAAAATCATATAGAAACATAGAAACATAGAAATGACGGCAGAAGAAGACCAAACGGCCCATCCAGTCTGCCCAGCAAGCTTCACACATTTTTTCTCTCATACTTATCTGTTTCTTTTAGCTCTTGGTTCTATTTCCCTTCCTCCCCCACCATTAATATAGAGAGCAGTGATGGAGCTGCATCCAAGTGAAATATCAAGCTTGATTAGTTAGGGGGTAGTAGGGGTAGTAACCGCCGCAATAAGCAAGCTACACCCATGCTTATTTGTTTTAACCCAGACTATGTTATACAGCCCTTATTGGTTGTTTTTCTTCTCCCCTGCCGCTGAAGCAGAGAGCTATGCTGGATATGCATCTAAAGTGAAGTATCAGGCACATTTGGTTTGGGGTAGTAACCGCCGTAACAAGCCAGCTACTCCCCGCTTTGTGAGTGTGAATCCTTTTTTCTTCTCCCCTGCCGTTGAAGCTATGCTGGGTATGCGTGAAGTATCAGTTTTTCTTTTCCCCTGCCGTTGGAGCAGAGAGCTATGCTGGATGTGCATCGAAAGTGAAGTATCAGGCACATTTGGTTTGGGGTAGTAACCGCCGTAACAAGCCAGCTACTCCCAGCTTTGTGAGTGCAAATCCTTTTTTCCACATTTCCTCTTGCTGTTGAAGCTTAGAGTGATGTTGGAGTCACAGTAACCATGTGTATGTTTATTGAATAAGGGTATTGTGTCCAGGCAGTAGCCATCATTCTGGCGAGTCACCCACTCTTCATTGGCGGCCTCTTGACTTTATGGATCCACAGTGTTTATCCCACGCACCTTTGAAGTCCTTCACAGTTCTGGTCTTCACCACTTCCTCCGGAAGGGCATTCCAGGCATCCACCACCCTCTCCGTGAAGAAATACTTCCTGACATTGGTTCTGAATCTTCCTCCCTGGAGCTTCAAATCGTGACCCCTAGTTCTGCTGATTTTTTTCTTATGGTAAAGGTTTGTCGTTGCCTTTGGATCATTAAAACCTTTCAAGTATCTGAAAGTCTGTATCATATCTCCTCTGCTCCTCCTTTCCTCCAGGGTGTACATATTTAGATTCTTCAATCTCTCCTCGTACATCATCCGATGAAGATCCTCCACCTTCCTGGTCGCCCTTCTCTGTACCGCTTCCATCTTGTCTTTGTCTTTTTGTAGATACGGTCTCCAGAACTGAACACAGTACTCCAGGTGAGGCCTCACCAAGGACCTCTCTCTATGCAGCCCAGCATTCTTCTGGCTTTTGCTATCGCCTTGTCGCATTGTTTTGCAGACTTCATATCATTAGACACTATCACCCCAAGGTCCCTCTCCTGCTCCGTGCACATCAGCCTTTCCCCCCCCCATCGAATACAGTTCATTCGGATTTCCACTCCCCATATGCATGACTTTGCACTTCTTGGCATTGAATCTCAGCTGCCATATCTTCGACCACTCTTCCAGTTTCCTTAGATCCCGTCTCATTCTCTCCACTCCTTCCGGTGTGTCCACTCTGTTGCAGATCTTAGTGTCATCCGCAAAAAGACAAACCTTACCTTCTATCCCGTCCGCAATGTCGCTCACAAAGATATTGAACAGGACCGGTCCCAATACCGATCCTTGCGGTACACCACTTAAAACCGCTCTCTCTTCAGAGAAGGTTCCATTTACCATCACACATTGTCTTCTGTCCGTCAACCAATTTGCAATCCAGGTCACCACCTCGGCACTCACTCCCAAGCTTCTCGTTTTATTGACCAGTCTCCTGTGCGGAACCGTATCAAAAGCTTTGCTGAAATCCAAGTATATGATATCGAGTGCTCTTCCTCGATCCAATTCCTTGGTTACCCAGTCAAAAAAGTCAATCAGATTTGTTTGACAGGATCTTCCCCTGGTGAATCCATGTTGCCTCTGGTCCATCAATTCTCCAGACTGTAGATAGTTCACTATTCTCTCTTTCAGCAGTGACTCCATTACTTTTCCCACCACCGAAGTGAGGCTAACCGGTCTGTAGTTGCCAGCCTCCTCCCTGTTCCCACTCTTGTGAAGCGGGACCACCACCGCTCTTCTCCAATCACTCGGCACCACTCCCGTTTCAAGGGATCTATTGAACAGGTCACACAGCGGACCCGCCAGAACATCTCTGAGCTCCCTCAATATCCTTGGATGAATCCCATCAGGCCCCATGGCTTTGTCCACTTTAAGGTTCTTTAGCTCTTCCCACACATTTTCTACTGTAAAAGGATTTTCATCTATTCCATTTCCTTCCAGTTTCTTGTTGTGTAGAGATGGTCCTTCTCCAGGGTCTTCTTTAGTGAACACAGAGCTGAAGTATTTGTTTAATATTTCTGCCATTTCTTCGTCTCTCTCCACACATTGATCATTATCACCTTTCAATTTCACTATACCACTTTGGACCTTTCTCTTTTCGCTGATGTATCTGAAAAATGTTTTGTCACCATTTTTTATCTCCTTGGCAATCCTCTCTTCCGCTTGACTTTTTGCCAACTTGATTAATTTCTTTGTCTCCCTCAGTTGAATCAAATATTCTTCTTTGTGTTCCTCCCTTTGGGATCTTTTATATTTCTTGAATGCTGTTCTTTTAGCTTTAATTTTGTCAGCCACCTCCTTTGAGAACCAGATAGGTTTCAATTTTCTTTTGCTTTTCTTTACATTTCTAACATATAGAGTAGTTGCCTTGGTGATTGCTCGTTTTAGATTGGTCCACTGCTGCTCCACATCTCTCTCATTCTCCCATCCTTTTAGTTCTTCCTCCAGGTACTTACCCATTTCCTCAAAGTCCGTGTTTTTGAACTGTAAAACTCGGGTCTTTGTGGTTCTTTTCCCTATTCTTTTAGTGATATTAAACCATACCGTTTGATGATCACTGGTGCTGAGGTGGGTGCCCACCTGGACATCGGAGACATTATCTCCATTAGTGAGCACTAAGTCGAGTATAGTTCCTTCTCTCGTGGGTTCCAACACCATTTGTTTGAACAAAGATACTTGCATGGCATCCACTATTGCTCTACTATTTTTAGTTTCTGCAGATGGGATTTTCCAGTCTACATCTGGCATATTAAAGTCACCCACGATCACCACTTCTCCCTTCTTACCTATCTTATGGATGTCTTCAACCAGATCTCTGTCCAGCTCTTCCTTTTGGTTTGGAGGCCTGTAAACCACTCCAATATAAATGGATGCTCCGTCATCTTTTTTTAGGTCGACCCATATTGCTTCTTCCTTGCCCCAACTTCCTTGCAGCTCAGATGCTTGGATGTTGTTTCTGATATAAAGAGCCACACCTCCCCCTTTTCTATCCTCTCTGTCTTTCCTTAACAAGTTATAGCCTAGTATTGTTGTATCCCAATCATGAGATTCTGTGAACCATGTCTCTGTGATAGCAACAATGTCCAATTCTGCCTCAGCCATTAGGGCCTGCAGATCTGGGATTTTATTTCCCAAACTATGAGCATTTGTGGTCATAGCCTTCCAGGTACTCTCTTTAAGGTTGTTGCTTTTCCTGGACTCCTTATGAGATTTTATTTGAGATTTGTTATTCACTTCACTCTTTCCTTTTGCAGTTGTGCCACTGTTGACAGAGTTATCCATCTCAATTAGATTTTTCTTTTGGTTATGGATCTTGAAATTCTGCATGCATTGTGTTTGTTTTCTCTTTTCTGGTAACACTTCAATGTTTTTCTCAAGAACTTCTTCAGTTTCTAATATAGAGAAGGCTTTTTGTTCTTTTTGCATTTGGTACATTGTGTGTCTCCTCATCACAGGTCTAATTCTACCAGAGCCCACTGTATTCCTGGATTTTAAATAATTTCTTAATGACCTGTTTGAGTGGGAGGGTGTACCTGTTGGCTGTCCATCTGTCAAGAATGGGTGACTGTGGGTCCTACCTGAGCCTAATGAATCCCTTTTTCTTGACTTCTGGTTTCTCTGTGATGTTGGGGAATTATTTTCTGAGTAATGCAATGTGGGTGTAATTCTTGTAATTGAAGCTAATTGAGCTTTAACCTCATTCAGCTCCTTTTTCAAGGAAGATAGTTGTGCACAAATTGGGCAAGCTCTAAGTTTCCAGATGCTTTCCCTCAGAATAAAGGCTCCACAGCAGTTACATTGGATAATCCTCATTTTGGTAAGTTTTGACATTTGATGAATAGCAATTATGGAAATACTAATTTACCTTGTTGCCATTTATGAATCTAGGCAGGTTATATAAGAAACACAAACCTAGGGGTGGGTGGGTAGAGGGGTAGGTTGGGAGGGTGTTAAACAGGTAAAGCAGACTAACAGCCCTCCCAAATATCTATTTCAGTTGTGCTTTTTTTTTTTTTAAAAGACAGTGCACAAGTTTTGGCAGATATAATGCCCTACTTCTAAGCACAGATAACAGATAACAACCAAAATGGACTTAACTTTAGCAGGAAAGGTTCTGGTTCGTTTGAGATCCCAGCTCCAAAGTGAATTCAGTTCCCAATGCACGTGAGGCTCTGGCAACTTAATCCAATTACTGCCCCGCCTTACAAACCCAGGCTGAAGAGGAAGGGGCTGCTTTTGAACTAATGGCTGATACAGGTAAAGCAGACTAACAGCCCTCCCAAATATCTATTTCAGTTGTGCTTTTTTTTTTTTTAAAAGACAGTGCACAAGTTTTGGCAGATATAATGCCCTACTTCTAAGCACAGATAACAGATAACAACCAAAATGGACTTAACTTTAGCAGGACTTAACTTTAGCAGGACTTAACTTTAGCAGGAAATCACCCCTTTCAAATGTCTCAAGTTGGAAGTTTAAAAAAAAACAGCCCATACTACTGCCTGTTACTGGTCCTGGAGACTCAAATTTAAGTGCTCTGCAGATTTAGTCATGGGACTGATCCCCTCCCCTCCCATACCACTAAACCACTTCCTTTAACAGGCAAAGATGACTGAATTAAGCTTATGACTATATACTGTATATTTAAAATGTGGATCCTTGTCTTTCATCATCTAAAATACCCTAAGGATTGGATTTCTATTTGTACAACAGTACCACCCTCTCTCTCTCCCCAGTAACACTGGTATTGGAGAGCTCAGATTTGTTAGATCTTGGAAATTACAGGCATTACACCTGGGTAATACCACCAGAGCCCTAGGGACCAGTAAGGAAGATCAGGTGCTGTGGGATACAGAAGGCAGTAGAAAACCTTTGAAGTATTCAACCAAGAAAAGATCACAGGCACCATGGTGGAGATCACCGAGTCCTCAACATTTAGAAATGGATAGAAAGAAGATAGTAAAAACAACCACTCTTTCCCGCTGTCCCAGCAGTGGGTACATGTTTGTATCTGTATATACTGTAGTTTAACTGTGTTTAGTGCAGTCCTTCCGTCTGAAGATTCTTGATACTGAAACACTTTTTGTAACCCATGATAAAAGTCTATGAGCCTTGCCTTTAAGAAGAGCCTTTGCCCTTAAGAGAAGTTCCCTCCCCCCTCCACTTTCTCTCACTATCGGAAGAGCTCAAATGTCCCTCAATCTAACTTGAGTCTTCTTTACAGCACAAGGACACTGAAAATAAAACATTCACAGCTACCACAATGGCACCTAAATCTCAATGTGTTTTAGACTCTAATAAAGGAATGTATTTCAGATCCCATGTCCTTCTTTACTGTATAATTTAAAAATTATCATTAGGATTTCCCAATGTCCCCCTCCTATCCCCAAGATACTTTGAGGCCCAATATCTGCCTCTGACACGTTGAGTCACCAAGAACGGCTCTTGAAGGTGGACTCATCATGCATAAAGTGGTCTCATCCCCCATTGTCTCTGTCCCAATCCCACAAAGTCTGATCCTCTTTACCTCTGCAATTACTTTATATTTAGTATGTACATAATATGTAAAACTATTCCACTGTTGTTTCTATATTTGACCCACATAGACTACTCTATATTTAATCTGCATAGACTACACTGTACTTAATCTGCATAGACCCAACTTCCTTTATTCTGTAAATCATCTATATTTAGTATGTAATTAATAGGTAGTTAAACTGACCCCCTGTTATTCCTTTATTTAACCCTGTACTCTTCACTTAAGCTGTATAATTCCAACTACCTTTATTATGTAAATTCTCTATACTTAGGGCCTCATTTTCCAAAGAGTTACCGCGCGCGATACGGCTGTACCGCCTGCGCTAAATTCGCGAATCGCGATAACAAGCATATATCGCGGTTCGCGAATGCAAATACGGAATAATGTATTCAGGGGGCGGAGTTGGGGCGGGGCAAATGTAAAGTAGGGAGGAGGTATCGCGTGGCGCGAACCCCGCGGCGGTGTTAGCGCGACGTATCGCGTGGCGCGAAACCTGCGGCGGTGTTAGCGCGGCTCCTAACGCGGCCAATAACTACAACCCTTTCAAATGCGATACAGTCTATCGCGGCGCACAGCGCGCAGCGCGCTAATAGCGCATTGAACGAAAATTTGCCAAACCAATCCCCATAGACCTACAAATGTAGAGCTGGCCAATAAAAAGGCCTGTTCTTAGTAGGTGAATCTGCTCCACACATTCACAGTGTATGGGGCAGGTGCACGCCATGGCTGACCAGGCCCAACGCAGACGCAGACGCCAGGATGTTGGTCGACGTCGCCATCGTTACAGGCATCGGATCTATCTGCCACGAACCTCATTGCTGGGAATGCCAGAGGATGTAGTCATCAGCAGCTATCGCCTCAGCACTCGTGCCATCATGGAACTATATGGAGACATACGAGGTGCCCTTGAGGCCCGAACCCGAAGGAGCCGTGCCATCCCCGGCCTGACCAAACTCTTGGCCGCCCTGCATTTCACAGCAAGTGGCTCCTTCCAATCCACGGTAGCTGTTGTGGGTGGCATGTCACAGAGCACCTTTTCCCGGTGTCTGCACCAGGTCATTGCAGCTGTTATGGACCGCATGCCTCGCTACATAGCATTCCCACGCAACAGACAGGACCTGATGGACCTCAAGCGTGGTTTCTATGCCGTTGCCCGCTTTCCGAATGTCGTTGGAGCTATTGACTGCACCCATGTGGCCATCGTTCCACCCCGTGAGACGGAGGCAGCCTACCGCAACAGGAAGCAGTTCCACTCCCTCAACGTGCAAGTGGTGTGTGATGCTGGAATGCGTATCCTCTCGGTGATGTCCAGATTCCCGGGGTCAGCGCACGATGCCTTCGTACTCAGGCAATCAGCTCTGTTTCGCAAATTCGAAGATGGCCTGTATGGCGATGGTTGGCTTGTAGGTAAGATCCACATTAACATGCATATAACATTTTTGCAAGGGTCATCTCTGTAATGGCACACAAAGGTGATGTAGACGCCTGTTGTGATGGAGTCACAGGTCCCCATCACAACAGACCTGAGTGGGACATTGTGTTACTGAAAGTGGTGTAATGGCTCAGGCACCCAACCATGTACCATTGGCTGCCAAGCACAAACTATGCAGTACGCCTTGTATGTGGCATGGCTTGCTCACCTCACCGCACAGGTGGACAGCCTACACATATTGGGTGTAGGCATGGATACTGGCAGTGTGCAAGATGAATTGGGACCTGTCATGTAAGAGCAGCTCACATCCACAGGTGTTAGTGAGCCCCTGACGTTCCTGAGACCTTGCATGAACATCTCTACTCAGTTGTGCACATTGAGGGGCAGCCAGTTGACACCATGTATGTTGTTGGGTAGGCATACCGACAGAGAAGGTGTACCTGAGCACATATGTCAGTACACAATGCCTGGTGTGCATACTGCATATGATTTAGACACAGGGATGTCAGGACAGTGGTGTAATGCACCAACTGCATACACAGAGCTGACATACATCTCACTGTTTAGGGGCCCTTCACGTGCTATAACGCCTAATAGCCACACACCAGCTGTGTGCCAAAGCAATCCTGACACCACACACATAAGGTGTAGGGAAACAGGAATGGGCTGCCTCGTGCCATCCGGTTCAACTGCATGTATTGAGCACATACACCCATGGGACAGAAACAGAAGTATGTGTAATCTGTTCCCTATGTCATTGCTACAGGAGACGCAGCCTATGGATGCAGGCCCTGGCTGATGACCCCGATCCCCCAGCCTGCCACAGCACAACAGCTGGCCTATAATCGGTCCATAACTGCTACCCGCATGGTCATCGAACGTACCATCGGCCTCTTGAAGAGCCGCTTCCGATGTTTGGACAAGAGTGGGGGAGCGCTACTGTATGCCCCCCCCCAAGGTTGCTGAAATAATCCTGCTTTGCTGTGTGTTCCATAATGTGGCTCTTCGCCATGGAATACCTGTGGCTATAGCTCCAGACCTCAGACCTGATCCCCCATGTGCGCGTCCACGACGGCATGACACCACACTCAGGGGTAGCCAGGTTCGCCAACACCTTATACAGACACACTTTTAAGGTTGGCCTGGGGCAGACCCCTGCCCCAGACGGCCTGTTTGCCCACCAATGGGTTAGGACATAGGTTAGTGTGCAGAGCTCCTGTCAGTCTGCTACGTGCTTCACCTGCTATGTGTGTCCACCCAATAACTGTGTGGGGTGCTGGCCTGCCACAGAGGATGTAGGCCATAATAGGGTGGGGAAGCGCTGCCTCAAGCCTCTGCTGAGGTGCTGTATGTGTGATACCTATTCTGTGCCATTGGGCTAAGCACTTGCTACATACTCTGGGTTGCTGTGCAGTGCACTTCTGCCATCCAAGGTGTACCACACACCTGTGTTATTCCAGATATGGCACACATTATCTGATGGAGTTACCAAGCAACACAGTGCACCTCAGCAGCAAGGACGAGCTACCTGGCCATGCATGCTCCTGGAAGCAGCACACACACATGCCGTCAGACCCCTCATGATATAGATGGCCCCTGTTGGGACACACTGCCACCATTTAATGCAGGCCGGACATACTCCTGTCATGACATCTCACCTGAAGAAAGTGTCAGCAGTGCTGGCTGCACGGAGCTGTGGGCTGGGGCTACCCAGCCACCCTATGCATGTTTGGCTACAAAGGTGATGGCCTGACTGTTGGCATGTGATGGGGAGGACAGCGTGTCAGGCAGGGCGAGAAACCAATGGCTGACCCTATCATCTATGGAGACGCCAGACATGGCTGTTCATGCAGGCTTGTCCATAACTCCACTATTATTTAACTCCTAACAGTCAACACACCTCACCATAGATAGGACTATTAGCTACCTCTGACAATGTGATTATATATACGTATCTTGTTTTCCTTTTCATATGTTGCCTTCTTACTCCATATTCTATATTCCGCTGTTACATGTAACAGGTTTTTCTGCACTATTGTTCAAGTGTAAGCTTATTTTGCACTCCTGTGTCATGTGAACCAGCATGATGGGACTATTGTCAGGAATGTTGGGATGTAACAAACTGAAATAAATAATTACAATAAATAAAGGATTCCTCATACAGGAAGCATGTGTGGCTCTTAAAGTATGTAGGATACAGTGGCCTGTCGCCCTCATACTGTACGGTATAATGGTACACAGGGCAGGAAGGTGACCGATTGGGCTGAGGATTGGTCTGCGCTCTGACCATAACCATGCCTCCCCCCCAGTCTGGCCACAAGATATGCAAACCCATCCCACCCAGCTTGTGTGACTGGGACAGGTTGCTGTGTTGCCACTATCTGACAATGATGGTGTTGCCCACTGCAGCACCCCATACCAGGATGGCATCTCGGGGTACAGGTGGTACCTAGGCTCTGCATTACACACACCCCCCCCCCCCCCCCCTCACCACCATCCACTCATGCTTTGGCCCTCAAGCATGATCCCATGCAGATGTACACCTGGAGCCTACAGGTACTGGACCTTATGAGGGTGCACCTGTCTGGCAGCATGTGACCTGGCTGCACCCAGCGATGTCTTCCACAAGGGTATATAAGGAGGGCCAACGGTGCCATCAGCCCCTGCCATGGCTGCTCACAGTGTTCAAATACCTCACACTTGGCCAAGCACATGTGCATCCTTAACAATTGTGCTACCTGCTGCACCACAGTTGTATGGTCCTGGTTTCCACTAGCTGGGTATGCAGACGTTGAACAGGCTGCACGGTATATGCTGTATGTTCTGACATGGCTACCTGTTCTTAATGAGGTGGAATGTGTCAGTGAAGCAAGATGTGCCTAAGGGCGCTGACAAATACCATCACAGTGTTCATTGTTGCACTTGGCCTCTGCCTCAGTGCATACACAGGCCACACCGTGCCATGGACATGGAGGCAACACTGTACACCATGTATGGCAAGCGTTCGACAGGTGACAGCTTCCTGATGTCCACGTACAGTGGACAACCATCAGTCATGGTTTATGTCCTCCATGGCTGCACCAACAGAGTCCTTAGTAATGCCATGAGTACAGAAGTGTGTGACACCCAGTGATACAGATCTTCATTATAATCTACTGAATTAGAACAGGCCAACAATCATTCACATGCTGCAGAACCCCAGTGTACCTCCCTCCCTACAGGTGTGCTGGTCAGTCAGACGGTGACAGCTAACCAATGTGGCACACACATCATTATCAGCAGAACATTACTGTTTCCACATGCTGAATGACCTGTGGCACTGCCTGATAGGCCATATGTGTAGGAGACCCCTTTACCTTGCTTCCCAAGTATGTAGTGCACAGGAGCTGGTGCACAGTGGTGGTACCAGTACTGCTAACTGCGCTGTGTGCAGGCATATAGGGAATAAGGGCCACACATGGACCTACATGTCCCTCCGCGTGACATAGCTGCACCCATATTGGTACGTTGGGAGGGTAGGTGTCCCATCCACATTATGTCCCTCAAAAAAGGCTTGCAGGTACAGGAGCTACACGACAGGGTTTGTGGCACAATGGGTGTGAGGTGGCTACATAACATGATGGTGACACAGGTCACACAGTCTGTGTTAAATGTCTGCTGAAAATGATGTGTGAGCAACATTGTTCACCTGTAACTGTCGCAACTGCACACCTGTAGGAAGGAAAGTCCACTGGGGTTCTGCAGCATGTGAATGATTGTTGCACTTTTGAGGGACAGTTATGTCTAACAAATATCTGTCACAACTGACCGATACCTGTGACTGCCCTGTACTGGTTAGCCAATCAACATGCCCTATCACCAAGGACAGTCCACCTTGGTGAGTGGCTGGCATATGTGTGTGTAGTGACCTTACATATGTGAAGACACTGTAGGACTGTGGACCACACAGTGTGGGCCATCAGATGGTGGGCCATGTCCACCATTGGAACAGGTAATGGAGGAGCCATGCACACCCCACAGCTAGGAGATGGCACCAGAGGGATGTGTGCCACTATGGATGGGGACCCCTTGTTGTGATATCTGCACCTTTCAGACCCACAAACTCCTACATGGGTGAGTAACAGTGACTGCACAACAGCAGTCACCACATCAGTGTGCACATGGACACCCGCTAAACACACTTAAGGGCTGTTAACCATGTGTTACACTGTGTGCACCCTGTACACAGGTATGACATGTTGCCATTAATATTGTCCCCTCTCTGTACAACTAACAGCCCACTTAGCTGGCTGCTGACAGTCTGTGCAACTGCTGTAATACACAGCATGCAGATAGCCACATTACCTTTCCCCTCCCACACTTGTCAGGGGCCCACAACCTTAATGCTATAAGCGTGCCCATAGGATGGCGTTCCTGGCACACAACCATGCTGCCATGGTGGGGATGCACAACGATATATGGGATTGCACACGGTACATGCTTCGCATGTACAGCTGGAAAGGCCTACACAGTATTGTCTGCCAATGGTGCCTGGAAATTAAGAGTGTGCATGCCCTACCACTATCATGGATGTCGTGCATGCCAACCTCTCGGTCAGTCACCCAGCAGTGCTGGATGCTATCATCCAGTTACCTGCATAGGTGAGAGACCATCTAGGAAGCAAAGTTGGCTAGTACCTTAGCATCAGTTCACCTTACTTACATGGTGTGGGTCATGCACAGATAGGTACCATACTGAACCCTGGTCAGATATCCATGTCTGGCCTCCTCACCAACATCAGTGCATGACATGAGCAGTGCTATTGCAAGACATAGCTGCCCACCTCTTCCCCTTTCCTCACAGATCAGGAGTGCTGGCATACATCAGCAGACTCCATTACTGTGCATTCCCTGTACTGAGGAACAATACCTCTTCTACTGTCAGGGACATGTCTGGTACTGCCCTATGTTTGACTCTGTAAGGTATGTGGCAGACAGGTGTACATGTAGCAATAGTGACCCTCAGGCAGGGGACAGTTTGGACACTCTGTATTGCTGCAATGTGGGATATAGCATGCAAGGTGTGGCGGGGGGACACCAACAGCACATTAGGAACATAACAACGACACAATAGGTGGCAGGTTAAACAGGATATTTATTCCTGACAACATTCAGCAGGGTATAGTCAAGTATTATGTGAGCAGTAACAGCATACAATTGATGTTCCTAGGTATTCATTATCTGCAAGTACTAGATAGCTAATGGATCCAAAGGGATCCAAATCCGGACTACATCACTCCACCATCAGCAGTATTCACACATATGCAGGTAGTGGGTGTTATCAGTACTGGCAAAGCATGATTACCTAGGAACAGGAAGTGGCACCCAATAGCTTGGATACTGTAATACATAGTTTACCGCTGGTCAGTATACAATGAGTAGACAGGCATAGGCCCCAGGCAGTCCATGTTGAAAGAGTGCACTGAAAGAGGACAGCCTGACAGGCCAGCCAGCAGAGTGAAAGTCCAGGCCCCAGGCAGTCCATGTTGGAAGAGTGCACTGAAAGAGGACAGCCTGACAGGCCAGCCAGCAGAGTGAAAGTCCAGGCCCCAGGCAGTCCATGTTGGAAGAGTGCACTGAAAGAGGACAGCCTGACAGGCCAGCCAGCAGACAAGGTACCCAGCGGTTCAGCATGTAGGCAGCAGGCAAACACATGACGGTTCAGGCTACAGCAGTGAAGGGTCAGGACCAGACAGCAGCAGCAGCAGGCGGAGGACACAGCAGCAGCAGCAGCAGCAGCAGGAGACCCAGGAGGACACAGCAGCAGCAGCAGCAGGCGGAGGACACAGCAGCAGCAGCAGCAGCAGCAGGAGACCCAGGAGGACACAGCAGCAGCAGCAGGAGACCCAGGAGGACACAGCAGCAGCAGCAGCAGCAGCAGGCGGAGGACACAGCAGCAGCAGCAGCAGCAGCAGGAGACCCAGGAGGACACAGCAGCAGCAGGAGACCCAGGAGGACACAGCAGCAGCAGCAGCAGGAGACCCAGGAGGACACAGCAGCAGCAGGAGACCCAGGAGGACACAGCAGCAGCAGCAGCAGGCGGAGGCCCAGGAGGACACAGCAGCACATGGCGTTTGGGGACATGAGGCACAGATTGCACCACACAACCAGCATCAACATGCCGTCAGCAGACCGGTCATCCTACAGCACACTGCCAGATTGTGCAGCTCTTGAAACAGAAGGTGGCAGACAGCAGAGTGGCACAGCGAATGGCGGTGGGAGACAGCAGAGTGGCACAGCGGATGGCGGTGGGAGACAGCAGAGTGGCACAGCGGATGGCGGTGGAACAGGTGAGCAGGTGGGTGGGAGCTTTGCATGGTGCGTCCCCCTCCATCTCGACGGCACTGCCCCTCTGTGGGGAGCAGCCAGCAGGACATCCTCTTCCATCTCGACGGCACTGCCCCTCTGTGGGGAGCAGCCAGCAGGACATCCTCTTCCATCTCGACGGCACTGCCCCTCTGTGGGGAGCAGCCAGCAGGACATGTTCTTCCATCTCGACAGCACTGCCCCTCTGTGGGGAGCAGCCAGCAGGACATCCTCTTCCATCTCGACGGCACTGCCCCTCTGTAGGGAGCAGCCAGCAGGACATCCTCTTCCATCTCGACGGCACTGCCCCTCTGTGGGGAGCAGCCAGCAGGACATGTTCTTCCATCTCGACAGCACTGCCCCTCTGTGGGGAGCAGCCAGCAGGACATCCTCTTCCATCTCGACGGCACTGCCCCTCTGTGGGGAGCAGCCAGCAGGACATGTTCTTCCATCTCGACAGCACTGCCCCTCTGTGGGGAGCAGCCAGCAGGACATCCTCTTCCATCTCGACGGCACTGCCCCTCTGTAGGGAGCAGCCAGCAGGACATCCTCTTCCATCTCGACGGCACTGCCCCTCTGTGGGGAGCAGCCAGCAGGACATGTTCTTCCATCTCGACGGCACTGCCCCTCTGTGGGGAGCAGCCAGCAGGACATGTTCTTCCATCTCGACGGCACTGCCCCTCTGTGGGGAGCAGCCAGCAGGACATGTTCTTCCATCTCGACGGCACTGCCCCTCTGTGGGGGTGTGCATCACAGTGTTGATTGGGTGTACCTGCCCATACCCCATTTATGGGCATGTTGGTCCCCTCAGGGCCCCTTGCCACGTCCAGATGGTCCACTGGGTGGTGGCAGCTTCTTCGGTGGACGGCCCCTGCGGCCTCGGGACACTGAGGGACTTGGCTGGGGCGTTGAGGTTGCCGATGAGGATGCCTGCACGCCCGGCAGCCGCTGCACAATCTGCATCATGATGGTGCTAAGCGTGCCTATTGCTGCAGAGAGGCTGCTCCCTACATTTGTCAGCGCTGCTGTCATCAGGTGGAGGTCTTGCCTCTGCTGCCTCCATGCTCGCCTCAGGGCACGTAACTCCAGCGCCACCTGTTGCACCGTTGCGTCAGCCACTGGTTGCACCTGGGGTTGCAGAGGTGGCGCTGCTGGCGGTTCCTCCGGGCCAGGGGGATGTCCCATGACCATTGCTGGCCCAGCTTCCAGTGCAGGGCTGACTGGGGACATCACTGGTGTGTCCGGGATGGGTGGGGTACCCACTGAGCTCCCCGGGATGGCTGCCCGCAGAGGAGTGTGGGGGTGGCCCCACTCGAACTCCTCAAAGGCCTCAGTCAGGGTATAGGGGCTGCCTGGGGGTGGCATTGTAGCCTGCACCACCTCCTCCTCCTGCTCCTCCTCCTCTGACCACTGTGTCTCCGCGTCCATGTAGAATGGCCTCGTCAGCATGGGCGGCCGCCTGAGCCCTGGTGGATCCCTGCTTGTGCCTGGGCCCTCCCAGCTGTCATCAGAGGGCTGCTGCCTGGGACCAGATGGCTCTGTAGGAAGATTGGGGAGAAAGGGGATATACTGCATCAGTAACACAGCTGTTCTGCCATATTACTGTGATGTCACACAGGGGCAGCTAATGTAAAACCAACATGTCAGTCTGCATATACAGTACAGTTGAGTCCTTTGGGACATTCCTCATGGCATGGGTGGTGGGGCTGAGGCCTGAGGCCTGGCCCTCATGGAGACAGTGACCTGTTGCCAGCATGCCTTGCACCCTGCTGCCTGCCCCTTGCTGACTGGGGGAGGGGGGCTGGGCCCAGAAGCCTGGCCTGTGCACAGGCCAGGCTTCTGGGCCCAGCTCACTGTGTCAGTTAGGGCCTGGCCCTCATGGAGACAGTGAGCTGTTGCCAGCATGCCTTGCACCCTGCTGCCTGCCCCTTGCTGACTGGGGGAGGGGGGCTGGGCCCAGAAGCCTGGCCTGTGCACAGGCCAGGCTTCTGGGCCCAGCTCACTGTGTCAGTTAGGGCCTGGCCCTCATGGAGACAGTGACCTGTTGCCAGCATGCCTTGCACCCTGCTGCCTGCCCCTTGCTGACTGGGGGAGGGGGGGGCCACTACAGTTCTGCAGAGCACATGGGTAACAGAAACTGAAACCTGGCCTAAACATTGTGTCACGACTGTTCACGGGGGGGGGGGGGGGGGGGGGGGCCAGAGGGCAGCTTACCATCTTCGAGGTGGGATGTATCCAGGTGGGGATGCAATCCCTCGAAGACATCTGGTCCCAGCCGCTCCATCAGTTGCTGCTCCATTGGGGTGAACCGGATGGGGCATGGGGACCGTCCGCCTGTGTTCTTCAGGTACTGGTTCCTGTCAGCGATGCGGGTCTTCAACTGGGCCTTAATGTCGCGGTAGCGGTGGGCCACCTGCTCCCCGGTGCGAGGGATGTCGCTCTGCCGCTGTATGTGCCCAGCTATGCTGGACCAGATCTCGGCCTTTGCTGCCTTGCTGGTCCTCACCGACAGGTTACCAAACAGCCGCGCATAGTGGCGCAGGACACCCTCGATGAGCATGTCATTGTCCTCCTGGCTGAACCTGAGGGCACGCTGCCTGACCCTGGCCTGGCTGCCTGGTTGGGGTGCCACTTCCGGAGGGTTTTCCTCCCTGTCCTCTCTCTCCACCCCCCCAGGTTCCCCACTCCCTTCCTCCCCCCCACCTGACCCTGCACTTCCCACTCCCTTTCCCTCTGCCCTGCCTGTCTAGCCCTACCTCTTCCCGCCATCCTATCCTGCCTCACCCCATCCCCCTCCCCCTCCCTCCTATCTCTTCCCTCCTGCCTATCTCTCCCACTACCCCTGTCCCTGTCCCTGCTCCTACTCCTCAGTCCCCTACGTCCCTCCTCCTCCTCCTCCTCCCCCCCCCCCCCCCCCCCCCCCCCCCCCCCCCCCTACTCTCAACACCCCTCTCCTCTCCTGCCACTCCTCTCACGCTCCATCCTCCTCTCTCCTCCTCACCACCACCAACACACCACCACCACCACCACACTCCTCTCCTCCTCCTCACCACCACCACCACCACCACCACACTCCTCTCTCCTCCTCCTCACCACCACCACCACCAACACACTCCTCTCTCTCCTCCTCCTCACCACCACCACCACCAACACACTCCTCTCTCCTCCTCCTCACCACCACCACCACCAACACACTCCTCCTCCTCCTCCTCCTCCTCCTCCTCCCCCTCCTCCACACAGATGGACAAACAGTTGACTAACAAACTTGCACTCAAACACAGATTACAAAAGACACAAGGTAAAGGGTAACAAATTATAACAGAAACACAGGACAGCGCACTCAGTATTCAATTCTCTAAACCACTTCTCTATACCACCAACACCTACCTTCTCTATCCAACACTCCTTCCAAACCTTCAAAGGAGGAGGGGTAGGAAGTCAGGTTTTATACCAGACACATTATCGCGTGACGCGGTATTTGGTTTCATTTTATATCGCGTACCGCGGCAACGGCGCGGTACGCGATATTATTTTGAACTTTTCATCGCGTACTGCGATATTTGTTTCGCCGCACGTGAAACAGCTTCGCCGCACGCGAACCCGTTTCGCCGCACGCGATCGTAGCGCGTGCGGCGAAACATTCGCGAACCACGAAAAAACACCTATTTGCATGGGCCACGCCCCCGATTTCTATCGCACGCGGTAACAATGCGTTACCACTGCGATAATGGAAAATGAGGCCCTTAGTATGTATATAATATTACTCTACACAC